>NC_056628.2:67289715-67589715 GCF_002870075.4 Lactuca sativa
CAGATTGACTCGGAAGGGTGTGGCTTTTACTTGGGGTCCAGAGCAGCAGACCTCGTTTGAGACGCTTCGCCATAGATTATGCGAAGCCCCGGTGTTAGCCATTCCAGAGGAAATGGAGGATTTTGTGGTGTACTGTGACGCATCTATATCGGGGTTGGGTACGGTTCTTATGCAGAGAGGGCACGTTATAGCATACGCATCGAGGTAGTTGAAGCTTCATGAGACGAGGTACCCCACCCATGATTTAGAGTTGGGGGCAGTGGTGTTCTCCCTCAAGATATGGCGCCATTATTTGTATGGGGTTCGGTGTACCATATACACGGACCACAAGAGTTTGAAGTATCTAATGCAACCTGAATATGCGCCAGAGGAGATGGTTGGATGTGGTAAAGGATTACGACTGTGAAATCCTGTACCATCCGGGCAAGGCTAATGTTGTAGTCGATGCCCTGAGTCGCAGGACGGAGAGTGCCCCGATTAGAGATATATGCATGAGGATGACAGTGATGAAACCGGTATTGGACACCATCATAGAGGCCTAGGAAGAGGTTGTGAGACTGGAGAACCGCAAGAGAGAGCGGGTGATCGGACAGGTGTTAAAGTTTGTTACTGATAGCCGATGGCTTATGACCTTTCACGGTCGGATTTCAGTGCCATTTATGGGCAGGGCACGTAGCATATTGATGGAGAGAGGTGCTTGACCTGTTACTGATAGCCGGTATTGGACACCATCACTAGTGATCTCTCTTCAGGTCCAAATACATCTTAACCCGGGTGATCGGACAGGTGTCCAAGTTTGTTACTGACAGCTGGTATTGGGCCACTAAGATGTATTTGGACCTGAAGAGAGATTACTAGTGATGGTGTCCAATACCGGCCACTAAGATGGGTAGTAGAGAGGTGCTTGACCTGTCGTCGGATTAAGGCCGAGCACCAGCGTCCGCATGGCAAGTTGCAGCCACTAGAGGTTCCCCAGTGGAAGTGAGAACATATTTCTATGGATTTTATCACCAAATTGCCGAAGACCGTGAGTGGTGTTGATGCAATCTGGGTGATTGTGGATCGGCTGACGAAGAGTGCTCACTTCCTTGCTATCAGTGAGAGCTCTTCTGTAGAGAGGCTGGTAGAGATATATGTGAGAGAGGTGGTGTCATGTCATGGAGTGTCGATCTCGATTGTGTCAGACCAAGATGTACTTTTCACTTCCAGGTTCTGGAAGAAGTTCCATGAGGAGTTGGGTACGCGATTGCACTTCAGTACTACTTACCAACCACAGACGGATGGACAGAGTGAGCGGACGATACAGACGCTTGAGGACATGCTTCGAGCATGTGTTATGGACTTTGGTGGAAGTTGGGACACATACCTACCTTTGGCTGAGTTTTCTTACAACAACATCCACCATTCGAGTATGGGTATGCCTCCCTTTGAGCATTTATATGGGAGGAGGTGTCGAACTCCCATCTGTTGGGGAGAGGTAGGGCAGCGAGTGATGGGTAACACTAAGATAGTGCTTAAGACGACTTAGCAGATACAGCAGGTCAGACAGAGGTTACTGACAGCCCAGAGCCGCCATAAGAGTTATGCGGATAGACGACGATCCATGCTCAAGTTCCAGGTTGTAGACTTTATTCTCCTGAAGGTATCTCCTTGGAAACCAGTGATCCGATTCAGGAGGAGGGGAAAGCTGGGGCCCCGATACATTGGTCCTTTCAGGGTGACCGCTAGAGTGGGAATGGTAGCATACCGTTTAAAGCTACCTGCGGAGTTGAGCCAGATCCATGATACTTTTCACGTATCCCAATTGAGGAAGTGTATAGCCGATGAGACGGCAGTAGTGCTGCTAAAGGATATTCACGTGGATGCGAGCCTGAATTACATTGAGAGGCCGATCGCGGTCTTGGATCGGAAGATCAAGGTTCTAAGGAACAAGGAGGTGCCTCTGGTTCAGGTCCAGTGGAAACATCGGAGAGGGTCCGAGCTGACTTGGGAGCCGGAGTCGGAGATGCGGGAGCAGCATCCAGAGTTATTTGCAGAGTGAGACTTCGAGGGCGAAGTCTGATTCTAGTGGGGGAGAATTGTAACATCCACAAATCAGGTATAACTATTTAATCATTCTTCTTTTCCAAGTTGTCAAGATTAGCCCAAAATAGAAAGTGGTGACAAGTAGGTACGCTAGGCGTACTGAAGAGTACGCTGCGCGTACCCATGGACGTGACTTTGACGCGAACTCTACCCAGGTACGTTGGGCGTACTTAGCTTACGTTGGACGCAATGGGCCCAGATTCAAAACCCTAAATGAAGCATGAGCACTATAAAAGGAACATTATGGCCTTCATCCCAGCCATCATTTTTAGAGAGTGAAACCCTAAATGTAACACCAAGATTTCCAAAAACAAAATTTTCATTTAATTAATCAATTTAATATTAAAAACACTTATTTAAAATCTTATTCACATTCGAATTACAAAACGTAGTTTCATTTTCATTATAATAGAAGACCAGGATCCTCCAAAACACAACTCTTTCTTCGGTGTGTACAATCGAACCGTTGCCATCCCGCGTTACTGTAAGAACCTGAAACAACATAACATAAACAACGTAAGCACGAAGCTTAGTGAGTTCCCCAATATACCTTACGCACACACGCCTTCCGGCCCGGACCACTCGGTCCACATAACATTGCCTTCCGGCCCGGACCTTTCGGTCCACATAACATTGCCTTCCGGCCCGGACCTTTCGATCCACATAACATTGCCTTCCGGCCCGGACCTTTCGGTCCATAATATATATCGCCTTCCGGCCCATAAGATAATTGCCTTCCGGCCCATACACATATATAACACATAATACAAATACTCTAACACATAAAGCACATATATCATATATCATACCTGACCTTTCTGTCACATAATACCTTGCCTTCCGGCCCATATATAAGCATGTATATCACGCGTAGCAGCTAACTTTCCATTTATAGCATATAAACATAACACATAACATACTTGACCTTCCGGTCACACAATCAAACCCTTCCAGGTGAGGTATAGTGAGAAGACTCACCTCGCAGACACTGGAAGATAGCAACTCCTGAAATCTCTTGTACTTGATCCTCCGAGCTACAAGCTCCCTGTCTCATCATATATCTCTTTTTAATACTCCTATCTTCCACGTTAACTGACCCTAAGAAATCACACCAGTCAACTCTGGTCAACAGTCCATTGTCAGCTCGACTGGACTCGGCGAGTTCCCTGGCGACTCGGCGAGTCTGGTCGTCCTTCAATCCTCTAAGATTCCTCTTCTACTCGTCGAGTATCCTCTTTGACTCGACGAGTCACTCCTGGAAGAATCGCGGGGCCACCCCGACTCCACTCGCCGAGTCTGAAGAACAACTCGGCGAGTCCCAGTGAATCTTCAAGCTACTCGCCGAGTCTGATCATCCGACTCGGCGAGTCCACGCCATGCAGTCGATCGAACTGTTTCCTGAGATACATATATTCCCGAATAAACAAACATGGGACCTTCTGGACCTCTAAGGGTCCTAATACAAGGTTATAAACATTGGGTAACGACACAACAATCCGTTTAATCTCCAAATGGGTTTCACAAACCCTAAATCCATGCACACATTCACATCACAGAAAATAATCCGAAAGGTTACCTGAATCATGCACCCTCAGTGTTCCCAAGCCTTAAAACGTGATTCCCTTGCTGTCCCATTAGCCAAAACCTTCTCCTTCTTGGACAATAACTTCCTCAAATCACCAATGATCTTCAATCTTTGCTCTAGCCGCTCCAGTCGCCTAGGGTCCTTCCCAATCGATCCCAAAGTCGTGAAATGACGGCATAACAACCCTTATATACGACCCAATACGAAACGGCTAGGGTTTCCGCTGAACAGCGTCGACTCGCCGAGTCCATACCTGGACTCGTCGAGTCCAGTCGCGAACCCGCGACCAAAACTGCGACCCTACTCGGCGAGTCTGGCTCCAACTCGCCGAGTCTCCCCTTTAAAACACCCCAAAATGCAATTTAACAATACTTGAGATTTTGGGCTGTTACAATTCTCCCCCACTAGAATTAGACTTCGCCCTCGAAGTCTCACTCTGAAAATAGTTCTGGATGCTGCTCCCGCATCACACGTTTCGGCTTCCCTAAACACTTCCGATATCTTCCGAGGTCGCTACTGAACCAATACCAGAGGTACCTCCTTGTTCCTCAGAACCTTGATCTTCCGATCTCCGACGGCCACTGGCCTCTCGACGTAACACAGGCTCGCATCCACCTAATCGTTCTCTAGTAGAACCACTGCTGACTCATCCGCTATACACCTCTTCAACTGCGACACATACTAGTGTCATGGATCCGTCCCAATTCCGTTGACAGCTCCAACGATAGGCCACCCTTCCTACCTTCGCACCTTCACGAAAAGACCCAACATACCGGGGCCCCCCATTTACCCCTCTTCCTAAATCGAAGCACCCCGTCAGAAATACGAAATCGCTGACCTGAATCACATGCTCGTAACGGCGTCTGCCTGCATAACTTTCCTGTTAACTCTAGACGATCACTAACTCTCTTTAACCTGCTGAGTCTGCTTTGTCAACTAAATACGAACTCTGAACTGCTCATCACTCTTTGTAATCGGAAATTACCCAAGATGCACTCTGCTCCAAATCTCAACGATCACTCAGCCCATAAGGGTTAGGAAACCCTGAACCACCGGATCCCCGATCCAAAGTCCGCTTTGTCCATCCCAGACCAACTGAGAGATCCATTCTCACTCCCGAAGTAACTCTCACAAGTTATCCTCTTGCCATCATATACACATGCTGAACTAGCCCCAACACCCGCAGGTTGGAATACCCGATACACTGATGATATCCCCGAACATCTCCTAAGACGAACCACCAATATCCGTCCTATACCCTGATCAGAAGCACACTGAGAATTTAAGATTCTCTCTCCCCCTGCATCCCTTCTAAGCCTCAACAGACATCCCAAACCGGATGGGCTCCTACTTCGCTGCCGCGAACACGATGCTCAAAGGCATACCCGAAATACTCTAACCATGACTCTGCTCTGCGGCTTTCCTTCTCGTGGACTTGCACTCCCCTTCAGAGTTACACACCTTTCTCTTTTCCTTTTCCAAGGAATCCTCTTGGCCATAATGCCACTCCAACCAGTGCCACGGTGCTCGCCCCAAGCGACACCACCCTTTTTGCGTAACTGCTATTCACATACTCTGGTTCTCATTGCAGGGCTCTCAATCCCATGCACTCTCTCCACTCATCAAAATCACTGCCTCTGCTAAACAAGATCAATAACCCGAGGCCAGACCTTCCAATGTAATCACACTGCAACATACGCGATCCGCAAATCTCAAACTAATCCAGCAATACCAACAGAGTCTCCAGTATGACTGGACCGACTCTCATAACACATACTAGCCACTCGAGGCTGTATCTCTATGGGTCCGTACACCCAAACTCTGCGAACCCTCAGGTTCTAACTCTGGGAACCTTCCGGTTCCAGCTCTAGAAACATGCACAACATAATCCCTTGGGATTAATGCAGTACAACCATCACGTACCTCAAACGTACCAATACTCTGATCGCAAAATTCCGATTACTTACTCAAGCTTGATCCCGACCTCCTCTCAGGCCTCCACAATCAAATGCCCTAGGTCTGTATCCCGCCCCGCATACTCAACACTCGCTCTCGTCGGCCTATACTTTGCGCTGACAAACACTGCTGAATCCCAACAGCTAAGCACCCTTACATACTCATCGATCTCCCGGAGAATTTTTACAATTCTCCCCCACTAAAGCACTGACTAACTGCCACCGGTCGTCATTACCGACCTTTCAGAACCATCCTGCACAAAGAGAACATTTACCCACTGACTGCTTCCCACAAGCGTAAGCAACCCTCAGCAAAACACATCTCCTCCCTGATCAATCCGCTCAAAAGAATCCAATCTTTCAATTATCCGCTCCACAACTGCAGATGCTACCCGTCATTCAACCCAGTGCCGCATCTCCACTATCAGCCCTCACGACCGATGACCAACGGAATTCCCCAGCAATAACCCATAACCAAGCCCACAACCTGCCCAAAGGATGAACACCACATCGAAAACCGCACAAGACTACTGACACTAACACACCAATTATAACCATACCCAACCATCAGGGAATAACGAATGCCAAAGCGAAAACCTGAAGCACCAATCCATAACCATGCCAAACTCGCGAAACAACGAATACCGCATCGAAATCCACACCAGACACCAGCACAAACAATACGCCACAATCAACACAAGCTACTCAAGACATCAAGAGAGCATCATACCTGCAGCTGCCTCCGGCACTGCTCCGTCTCCCTCTGCCGCAAGCCGATAAGCACGACCCTGAGCCCTTGGGCTCTGCTCCATCCTGTCCTCCTCCTGAACTCCTCAAGGTGGCCGATGCTAGAGCCTGCACCGGTCCTGCAGGAAACTGTGGACGGTTGACCCTCAAATGTCCAACCTGCCGACACTGATAACAAATCCTGAAATCCCGAATTGGCACTGACTGCCGACAATCCCGTGCACCATGCCCCTCCTTTCCGCACTTGCAACATGCACCACCGGGCCAACAAGCTCCGGTGCCACCTCTCTCACACTTCCCACAAGTGTGACCGCTCCGATCCCCCATTCTAACGTCTACGGTCATGGACCGTTTCGGCGCCGACTGCGACTGCATCGGGGCCTGCCTCAGCTCACGCAACTGCAACTCAACCTCTAACTCACGCCACATGGCGGCCTCCTGCAACTCCAACAGGGTCTCACACCTCTGCGCAGACACGAACTGTCTGATACCCCCTTGAGCATACTCAGATATCGGGGCATCTGAGCCTGCTCCGAAGCGAACTTAGGGCAAAACATCGCCCTCCCAATAAACATCCCGGTGCTCTCAGTCACCGACTCCAAATCCTGCTTCAGCTTAAGGAACTTCCGAGCCAATTTCTCCTTTTCATCCCGCGGAACATAGCGAGTACTGACATCCCTCTGAATTGATCCCATGAAACCGCAGCCCTCTGCGCCTCGGAAAATGACCTCATGGTCAATCTCCACCAATCCTTCGCCCCGAGCCCCAATAGGTTCAGAGCACACCCCACCCTCTGATCAGCAGGGCATAAACTCGTGGAGAAACACCCCTCCATGTATGATAACCATCTCATAGCAACAATCGAGTCCTGAACTCCATCGAAGGTGGGAGGCTTCGCATAATAGAAGTCCCGATACTGAAAACCCCGACTAGCCCCTTTCTTTGCCGTTGTTACAGCCGCTGTAACCGCCGCGGCAGCCGTCTCTGCGAAAGCCGCATATCGCTCATCAAACTACTTCAATCATAATGGTCCTGATCGACCCAAACAATTCTGGCGACTCAGCCCGCAACAATGCAGCAACCTCATCACGCAGGATCTCGCGAATCCTCGCATCCCGCTCGCTTGTGCTCGTCCGATCGATAACCGGATAACAAGATAGCCACAAGCATCATCCACTACGAACCATGGTACTCATCCCATGACATCCCTCCTCAACATGCTTCGGTGTATGGTACCTGAACCATAGCACCACTCCTCAATCTGCTCCAATGTATAGCACTCGGACCACAACATCTATCTCAATCTGTTCCGATGTATGGTGCCCTGACCATAACATCACTCTGTATCCGCTCCGATGTATGGTATTCGAACCATAACATCACTCCTCAATCTGTTCCCCAGGACCTTCAGAATGCCCCCTGTATCAAGTATGGGTCCTCTGCTGTCAGTAGTACGGGCCCATACTACCTGCCACATCTACCCATACTTTCCACACGGACCATCCCAGAGTTCCTAAGTAGCTGATAAACCTGCTCTTTCACCCATCTCATCGCGCGTGCTCGCTTTCCAGCGAAATCTTCTACTCTACCCGCGCACTCATCTGGCTAGGTTTACTCCCTAGTCCCTTCCGCTGTCCTCCCACTTCTTTGCTATCAGCTGCTGAAGAGTTCCTAATGATGCCAGCCCTCTACCTCCTGAGTATCGTCATACTCACTTAGTAGCTGACTCCCATCATCGACAACTCCACAAAGCACAAAGCAAGCAGCATTCGAGCATTGAAGCATACATAGGACTCCCCATCTGTGGTAGCTCCACCTTCTCGGCTCATCCTCGGAAGTACCTCTGTACCCCGTAGCTTTACCCCTTGTGCGTTCTAACTAGATACTCCCACTCATCACATACACACAAAAGCATAACGCACACATAACAGCAAACCCTAGACTAAGGCATCACAAGTCAGGCCACTCTAGTCCTAAGATGCGAAATACCTAGCCTGTCTCTAGCATGCAATAATGTCTCATAAAGTGCATAATAGATATTTCATAATACAAAAGTAAGGGTATTTTGGGAAATCACCGTTTGGCTCTGGCTGATTGTACACACTGCTCTTTCTTGCTTCCTCTTTGAACTCTTATTCACTTTTAGAAAACCATTTATTTGGAAAACTTTTTCTTACTTCCTCAGTTTGAGTCCAGATTTACCCGTAGGCGCGTCCGAATCCCTCAAACCAAGGCTCTGATACCAATTTGTAACACCAAGATTTCCAAAAACAAAATTTTCATTTAATTAATCAATTTAATATTAAAAACACTTATTTAAAATCTTATTCACATTCGAATTACAAAACGTAGTTTCATTTTCATTATAATAGAAGACCAGGATCCTCCAAAACACAACTCTTTCTTCGGTGTGTACAATCGAACCGTTGCCATCCCGCGTTACTGTAAGAACCTGAAACAACATAACATAAACAACGTAAGCACGAAGCTTAGTGAGTTCCCCAATATACCTTACGCACACACGCCTTCCGGCCCGGACCTCTCGGTCCACATAACATTGCCTTCCGGCCCGGACCTTTCGGTCCACATAACATTGCCTTCCGGCCTGGACCTTTCGATCCACATAACATTGCCTTCCAGCCCGGACCTTTCGGTCCATAATATATATCGCCTTCCGGCCCATAAGATAATTGCCTTCCGGCCCATACACATATATAACACATAATACAAATACTCTAACACATAAAGCACATATATCATATATCATACCTGACCTTTCTGTCACATAATACCTTGCCTTCCGGCCCATATATAAGCATGTATATCACGCGTAGCAGCTAACTTTCCATTTATAGCATATAAACATAACACATAACATACTTGACCTTCCGGTCACACAATCAAACCCTTCCGGGTGAGGTATAGTGAGAAGACTCACCTCGCAGACACTGGAAGATAGCAACTCCTGAAATCTCTTGCACTTGATCCTCCGAGCTACAAGCTCCCTGTCTCATCATATATCTCTTTTTAATACTCCTATCTTCCACGTTAACTGACCCTAAGAAATCACACCAGTCAACTCTGGTCAACAATCCATTGTCAGCTCGACTGGACTCGGCGAGTTCCCTGGCGACTCGGCGAGTCTGGTCGTCCTTCAATCCTCTAAGATTCCCCTTCTACTCGTCGAGTATCCTCTTTGACTCGACGAGTCACTCCTGGAAGAATCGCGGGGCCACCCCGACTCCACTCGCCGAGTCTGAAGAACAACTCGGCGAGTCCCAGTGAATCTTCAAGCTACTCGCCGAGTCTGATCATCCGACTCGGCGAGTCCACGCCATGCAGTCGATCGAACTGCTTCCTGAGATACATATATTCCCGAATAAACAAACATGGGACCTTCTGGACCTCTAAGGGTCCTAATACAAGGTTATAAACATTGGGTAACGACACAACAATCCGTTTAATCTCCAAATGGGTTTCACAAACCCTAAATCCATGCACACATTCACATCACAGAAAATAATCCGAAAGGTTACCTGAATCATGCACCCTCAGTGTTCCCAAGCCTCAAAACGTGATTCCCTTGCTGTCCCATTAGCCAAAACCTTCTCCTTCTTGGACAATAACTTCCTTAAATCACCAATGATCTTCAATCTTTGCTCTAGCCGCTCCAGTCGCCTAGGGTCCTTCCCAATCGATCCCAAAGTCGTGAAATGACGGCATAACAACCCTTATATACGACCCAATACGAAACGGCTAGGGTTTCCGCTGAACAGCGTCGACTCGCCGAGTCCATACCTGGACTCGTCGAGTCCAGTCGCGAACCCGCGACCAAAACTGCGACCCTACTCGGCGAGTCTGGCTCCAACTCGCCGAGTCTCCCCTTTAAAACACCCCAAAATGCAATTTAACAATACTTGAGATTTTGGGCTGCTACACTAAAAGAGCCAACCCTCGTTTTAGAGCTTGTGTGTGTGTGTGTTTGAGCTTGATAAAGTGTTCTTGTGAGATAATGAAGAGAAAAAGGGCCATTATAGAAGCTAGAGTTGGAGTGCAAGCCTTGGATATAAGATTTACAAAGGTTGGAGCATCATTTGGAGGTAAAAAGCTCAAAGCTTTCTTAACCTTTTTGGATTTGTGCATCATGGACCATTTTTAGGGTTTTTGTCCCAAAGATGGAGACTTTATGAGTAAATGGTCTCCATAAGCCTTGATCTGCCCCATTTCAGTATAAAATGTGTTGTAGATCCATAAAAATCCAATCTTGGACGTTAAGATTGAGTCATGCATGAGATTAGGGCTTAATGGGGAAAGAGGATATGTGTTTGAAGTGATTGGTGACCTTTACAACCATGCAAAGGCTTAAAGGCTTTGACTTTATGGCTTAAGAGACAGTAGAGTGCCTGGAGATGAAATATGAGCTTATGTCTTGATCTATTTAGACCAAAAATCATGAAATTGTGGAACTGGGACTTACGCTGGGCGTAATCCCAATACACGCCGCGTAGGAGGTCGAGTTCCCCGATTATGGATGACCACGAAGTACGCCCCGCATACATAGCTAGTACGCGCATCGTACCTCCCTACAGTTGACTTTCGTTGACTTTTAAGGTTTGGTCAACATGTGGACTTTTGGACCATTAGAGGGGTAAAATGATCTTTTAGCCTTCTGAGAGAACATAGGAAGGGATTAGTCTAGCATTAAGAGCCGTTATTGATTTGAGATAATTACTTTATGTGATTAGGCGGGGGCTAGGTCATTGTTTCGAGTTTAGGGATATCAAACACGTGAGTTACTAGACATCATACGAGGTGAGTCTTCTCACTATACCTTACCTAGAATGGTAATTGTGTGTGACCGGAAGGTCTTATGTGCTATGACGAGTATGTGATATATGTTTCTATGTGATATGTATATGTTATGTATGTTATGAGTAGCATGGTATGGACCGGAAGGTCAACAGTGTATGGACCGGAAGGTCAACAGTGTGTGGACCGGGAGGTCAACAGTGTATGGACCGGAAGGTCAATATAGTATGGACCGGAAGGTCGCCAGAGTGGGACCGGAAGGTCTACTCAGATTGTGGGACCGGAAGTCCCCTGAGACACATTGACCGGAAGGTCTCGTAGAGCTATAGCCTCGAGTGGCTTATGTGATGTATGTAGTATTTTGGGAAACTCACTAAGCATTTATGCTTACCGTGTTATGTGATATGAGTTTCAGGTACTAGCGAGGATTGCGGGAAAGCGCCGGCATAATATGTACACACTGACAGAGGATTTGTATTTGAGATTTTGGGATATGTTTTACTGTGATAACATATGATACACTTGAGTTTTTGAGATGAATTATATGAGATATGTTATGTTTGAAAAATGAAAAATTGTTTTAAATTTTCACGTCGTTACATCCTAACACATAATCCTTGAGTGTACTAGGCTTAGAACTCATAAATGACCCTTAACAATGCTAAAAGATAGTAGAAACAAGTCTGACTCTTGATTGATTGGCTAGACTTTACAAGATAAAAAATTTCGGGTTGTCACAACAACCGATTCTAGGAGCAACTCGTTCTCAGGTTGAAATTGGTTTAACCACCCATGCATAATACAAAATCAAATAAACAATCAGATAACTAATTATAAGACTATGCAAACCATTTTTTCACTGTTGCACCTTGATTGTTCGAATCCCCAAAGTATCCTAAACGAGCCATATGATTTGGATTCTAAGTGACCAAGCATAATACAAAACTAAGTAAACCATTTTTTCACCAAAAGAATTAGAGTTTTCCCAAGGCAATCCCCTACAAACTCCCATACTACCAGTTCATCCTTAACTGTCTTCTTTTCTACATCGCTGCACATATCCATCACGAGTGCTAAATATCCGACACAATTTAGCTTACCGGTACATTCGAGTCCTTGCGACTAGACATATTGTTATGCCTCATCTAAGGTATCATCTTGTACTAATTGTTCTCCTTCACTTAGGTTTGAACTCATACTTGTTTGCGAAGGAAAACAAATTGTGCATCAAACGTGTCCTTGAAATCCATTTCCACTGTCACACACAATCCCCAAATCGCTATCTGAGCCAATTTGACTGGTTACCTCTAACTTCTGAAGGTGGTGCAAAACTCCCCCAACGACATCATCTTCTTTCTAATAGAAACTGCTTCTAGGAACAACTCGTTCCCGAGTTAAAATTGGTTTAAACAACCATGCACAATACAAAATCAAATAAACAGTCGGATAACTAATTATAAGACTATGCAACCTACTTATACAACTTCCCAAACATGGTCACTATAAATGATACAAGGATGGATATATATACCCGAATGTATGTAACTGAGATATAATAACGACATTAGCACGAAGAAAACGTATTGACATTTATGTTTTCTTGTGTGTGTTATGCATTATTTATATGGGTAGTACTAGGCAGGGTTAGAGTCTGGTGGTAGAATGGTCCTTCCTAAATCCTAATGTATTGATGATTATGCATTGTAGGACTCGACGCATCCGAGTGGGGATCAGGCGTTGCAAATATGTCCCAAAGGCTCGACAAACTGAGCAAGGGGGATCATGCATGGCCAATGTGTCCCAATGGGTTTAGGTACGGGCGATCGGGCTTGGCCAATGCATCCGAAGGGATCGATGTACTGAGCAGGTGAGATTGGGCCTAGCCAATGTGTCCCAATACGAGTATGTTTGTTATTGATTTGTTCTTTGACATGCATGATTGGTTATGTGTGTGATACCATTTGTATCTGTTAATAGGGTAAGGATTGTATGATATGATATTGTGTATGTGTGAAATTCACTAAGCTTTGTGCTTACCCATTCTCCCTTTAAAACACTATTTCAGGTACACCGGATGGTCGGGCATGATCGTACACTGGCTCGAGGTGGGTTATTGGATTTTGATATCAGATTGATTATGTTTTTATAAATTTAAAATTGTAACTGATAATGATTTTGAGAATTGAATTCATTTTGGGTTTTGGTTTTAAATTTATTTTAAATAAAAGATTTAAGTGGATGATATATGTTATTTAAAAAGTTCAAAATTATTGGAAATTAGCATAAAACCCGTCGTTGTTGAACCGCTCTCGTCCCCGGTTCTCTGTCCTGCCAGTTCGAATCGGTTTTTAAAACATTAGATATCATCCAAATTTGTCGATTGTTTCACCGGTAGGTCATTACTCAAGAGTTTTGTCACACGTTTGAGTTGGTAACACCTAAAAATGATAAATTAACTTATACAAAAGGGTCGATATTCATTTAAGGAAAAAAAAACATTGAAATTCTTTCAACTTGAAATATTATCTCATACATTAATTTGTTATCAATTTTCATGAATCTTGAAAATAGTTAAGAATTTATAATGGGTCATTCCTCTTTAAAGTCACTTGTTCAACACTTCAATTCAAGGTTGTCAAGATCGAGATTTTGATCATAAGATCGTAAGATCCTACGATCCTACCTATCAAAACTTTTCCAAGTAGAAATATGATCGTTTTATATGTAAGATCATAGACAGGATCGTGGGATCGGGATCCGATTTGATTATACAATTCCATGAAAATTGCCAAATTTTAATTTGGTTTTTATTATTTTTGCTCATTTATTGGTTGACCTAGCCTCCTTATCCAATGGACAATCCAGAATAACCCCTTTCATGTATTGTTGTTTGAACCGTAAACGACGAACAATCCTAAAATTCTTTTTTCTCTTTTATACTTTACCCTCATTGATGGTAGAATTTTAGATTTAGCTTTTAATTGTTATTAATTTCTTACTTCAATAGTTCAAGCTCAACAATCAAAGTTAGCCTTTTCCGGTTTCTTTTCTTTTACTCTTCAAGCAATTTTTCTTTAGAGCTTGAGAATTTACGGTTTTTAATTGAGTTTTAAAAGTTGAAATTGCTACGGATTCCTTCATTATAGTTAAAGCAAATAACATGAAGGTTGTGAGTTCTTATTGTTGTATGATAAATAATTAGTATTAATACTATTTTTAGCTATTTAACCATGCATTAACCACTACAAGTTCACTACCTTTTACGTTATTTAACTATGATATACGAAAAAAAGTTTTACATATGATCAGTTACGTTTTAATGTCATTTTTTCTGGGATCCTATGATTTCGATCCCGATCTTATGATCATCATATGTAGAATCTCGATCTTTAGATATAATTTATGACGTCTAGTTGGATCGGATGGACAGGATGGTAATGGTAGTTTGGGATAGTTATTTCTTCATCTTTTATTCTGGCCCATGGACTGTCTGCCATGATTGATGACTCTTATCATTTTCTAACACTTGAGCCCATGGTTCTAAAAATGACACGTACTAGACACATTTAATGGACCATTTTACTTTAGTAGTCCTTGATATATCGATGTCAAATTCGATCCATTTAGTTCATATTCTATATCGGATGATGAATCATATAATTAAAGTATCAGAATCATTTTTATTACGTGATCTCATGAGTCCAACTAAGCAATAATTAATGATCTGTGTAGTGTTTTAGTAATAAGCAACCTTTATTTATTTATTGATTTATTAAACTTTCTATTTATTTAACTCAATATGAACAAAGGAGAACCTGGTAGAATAATTGTTATATCACGTTTGGATATTGAGAAGTGTCACATTAAATGTTATTTTTTTTTTATTAATATTAATATTTCAAGGAGCAATAAGTGGAAGATAGACCACAAGTTCGAGAAGTGACTAAAACCATCCACAATACTAAATCAAATGAATTGCAGATGTCTTTTGAAAGACCACGTAGCTCTTGATATGTCAAATATAGAAAGCCTTTAAGATGGCCATCTCATCCTTTTGTGGGCTATATACAAACAATTATCTTGATTATTAAATTATATACTATTAGAAAAAGAAATCAATATTAATACCAAAGTATAAATAGAAAAAAAAGGTTAATATAAATTGCTGTATAAATAACTTTTTTATGCATTCAAACTAAAGTTTAAAGCTTTTATGATTACAGCTTTTATGATTACATTATATATTTTATTAGTTATTTTGTTACTAACATAAAATTAGCATACTAATAGTGATATATGAATGAGTTATTATAGAAATTAATGATTTATTAATTGAAAGTATGTACAAAGTATGTATTAAAAGGGAGTGGTGTAGGCTAGATGATTTGAGTAATCATAACAAAAGTTATTTATTTTATTAAATAATTTAATCCTTGAATAGGATAATCATTAGTCGTGCACGTTACTAAGTATATAATATAAGCCCTTTTAGGGAATTTATCGGTGGACGATAAATTAACGTTTTTGATAACAGATTATTTATGATAAATAATCTTGACGAAATTTAGTAGTCGCGATGGTGATTCGATAGATATAATGAACACTCAAATCCGACTTCGTATGAAGAAGTTATGATTGTTTGAAGTTTAGCGTTCAACCCTATACGCAAATATGTTTTAAATAGTGAATCAGTGATGAGATGCTTATTAGCCTAGGTAATCTAAACGAAAGTCATAGTAATCATAAAAGCAAGAGTGTTCAAATAGAGAATGTCCAAATATGACTTCATAGGAGCAAGCTATGTTTTTTTCAAAAATTTAGCTCAGCAATGCGGATGCATAAATCGAAATTCAAATCGTTTGATTTTTAGCCAAAACAATCTGAACGAGAGTTGAAGATCTCGTGAATAGAGTTTCGTCGATATAAAGACACACTAGAACGGATGTCGTATGAAAAAGTTATGATTTTTATACAAACTTTAATAGTCTAAGCCTATTAAAAATATAATTTTAAAAATAAAATGAGAATTAGCCAGCAAATCTAAATGAAGTACTCATCGATAGCTACACGTGGATATAAAGAACGTCAAAAATAGAGCTCGTATGAGAAACATACAGTTTTTAGAAGTTTTGAAATTCGAACTTGGAGTGCACAACATGTAGGGTAGGTAGCGCCGCGCGCCTATGTTCTAGAAGGTCGGCTTGGGCTACCCAAATTTCAACACGTGCCACCAATCGGGAGGAATTGTGTAGCATGAGTGCGTGGCACACACCTTATATTTATGCGGCGCGCCTCCCAAAAATCGGCTATAAATAGCAGGTCATAGTTCCTCACTTCCTCACACATTAACAATCTCTCTCTCTCTCTCTCACTCACTCTTTCTCTGCATTTTCTATGGAAATTTAGCTCGATTTTCCCTAGATTTTAGAAGATTTTAGAGGAGCCTTGAGTTGTCAAAGAGATAGAAGTGTTCGGTCGGAGTTCTTCCCACGAACTTCCTGGACTTTTGTCAGAAATCTCTGTAAGTTAAGCTACACTTATTTTATTTCAGGTGCAACTTATATTTATATTCATATTCGTTATTATGAATCTATTAACAAGATTTATAAGTGATTCCATGTCATGATATTGATTGATCTACTTACATGTATAATGTCTAGGCTAGATTTAGTGAGGTGTTTAAAGTGAGATTTCCAAACAGTATACTTTGTATACCAAACGGTCCCTACCTCCAATATGATCTTACTTGGTTATTTTTATCAATTATAGATCAGTAGACATTGAGATTGTTGAGGAATCTAGACTATCATTAGTCACAAGAATATAAGACTAAAACTTAGTGATGTATATACATAGTTCATATCAAAGGAAAAGCTAAAGTGTTAGGCGAAGCTCTGCCCAAATCATCAGTCATCCACTTTTAACAAGTAAGTGCATGGTTAATTTTAACTTACACATAGATATAAGTATTCTAAATGCTTAAATGTTATGTATGTTGTTTAGTTATGTTTAATATATATGTGCGACATGATACGGTTATTACTTGAATAAACTGTATATTTTCATACTTAAAATGTGACAGGGTAGTGAAGGTTTATGTGAAATAATAAATGAGGGAATGTGTTAGGTAAATACTAGTTAGTGAAGGGTTGTGCGAAATAATAAGTTCTGACCAAAGTACTATCGTACTGTCGCGCTCAAAGGACTATCGTACTTTTGTGCCCTGTTATCTAAGGGAGTATAGATGACGATCATTGACTATTCTAGGTATTCAAGTGGAACACTGGTAGGCTCATTACATATAGGTGTTGATGTGAATATTTAATGCACTAGTTTTTTATTTATAATTCCTCGTTTATCGCATCTAAACCACACCTTACAGACAGTGAATCCGATCGAGTATAGTACAGTTTTGATAAACAAGGGTGTCGAACACAAGGGGAACAATGGTGAATTAATTTAGAATATTTGATTATAGGCTACTCAAAACACACAAAAGCAGTAAAGAAAGGTTTTATGGAATTACATCTCAAACAATTGATTAAATAATAAATCTCGATAAACTGACCGAAGACAAATCTCTTTAGGTATTTTGGTTTAGACAAATTACATCTTAAAATCATAGATAATTGCACACACAGATTTATTTATTCATGTTCATCGATTTCTAAAATGATTAGGTTTATGTTCACTATTACTAATCTTTTAACAAACAAGTTAATTCAAGCAGTGATCAGTTGATTAAACTAAAGGTTTCCTAGTGCTCAGTTCGAATCAAGAAAGATTTGTAATAATAGTTAATCAAATTGTTTGGTTTATTTAACTCATATGTGGTTGGTCATCACACATGCTCACACATTAATTTAATTATTTTCTAGTTAACCCTAGGTTATATTCACAACACTAGGCATACAATCTTATTTTCACAAAAGCATAAGATTCAAGTAATCCAGACGTTCATACAACTCAATACACTTAGTCATCAACAAAAAAAATTGTCATTAACACATAAGGATCTTTTAACAAGCTTAAAAAGATTAATTAAACACGAATAAAATAATCCAAATAGCAATTAATCCACAAAATCAAGGGTTCATCTAATCATAAACACAAATCAAAGGGTTTTAACACCCAGATCAGAAAGTAAATACATAAATAAAATCACATTGGAATGCTAATCGTGGTCAGAACAACAAACCAAATGATTTCTGGCATTAATCCGCTCTCTAATCCTTCATATCTTCACTCCTGTCAGAGTAATGGCCTTCCGGCCGCCTTCTAGACCCTCAAAACGTCTTCTTAGAGGTTTATAATTGCAGAAATTAATCTAGGGTGTAATATCCCTATTTAGGGTTAATTTCTACCTCTATTTATAGTTTTCAGTGTCATTTCGAATGGTTTGGACACCAACTTGGAGAGTTCTTCATTAAAATCCCGTATTCCCCAAGTTAGCATCAAGAATCGCGAAGCTTCTACTCAACACGTTGAGTTTGTGTTAAACTCGATGAGTTCGTTAGGAATAACCATTTTCTCAAAACACGAAAGTCATCTGCAATTGTGTCTATCTTTCATAACATTTTGAATCTCGTCAATCGGAGTTATGAGTCATGAGATATGACCAAAACACTGACGAGGGGTCAAGCTATCCAATTTAAATTTTCCTGATCTAGCAATTTTTAATTTTTCCAATTTAAATTCCTTTTCTGACCCCTTACCTCACACTTATTTCATATAATGTCCTCATTGTATGTATAAAACTAGGCGAATGCCCGCGCGTTGCGTGCGATATAAAAAATATATTTTATATTAAAAATAAGTAAATCATTGTTATTAACAATTAAATAATAATTTCATAAAAAATATAAAAAATGATTTTTAGTATTGTTATTATGTTGAACTATATTATAAGAGATAAGGTTGGAACTTGAAGTTGTTTTGCATGTACAAAGTTATATGATTAAAATAGAAAAAAAAATTAATTTTTAAAAATAAATAAATCGTTATTGTTATCTATAAAATAATAATTTCATATTAAATTAAAACGTTTATATTAAATATTATCATTATGTAGAAAATACGATAATAAAGACATCTTTTTATCTGCCTTCAATTTTATCATTGTGTACAACATATGATAATAGAGACAACTTTTTATCTTAAATAGTAAAAAAAATGTTTTGTATCATAAATATTACCATAATTATGTAGAACATATGATAATAGTGAAGCGAATTTGCCTAACTCAGCCAAAAGACACTCGGATCCTTATTAAACTCGATCCAAATCTAAAAGATACAGTCCAAAATCATTTTCGAAATTCTGAAATTTAATTGGTCACTTGTCGACAAAGACAATCTCACCAGAGAATACACTCAACGTCCTACAAAGTTATATGCAAGGAAGATCTCATGGCTTAGTCGCTTTAAAATATTTCACAATCTTTCCTATTTATAGAGGATAATACATTCTCTTCTTTACTCTCACGATCAATGTGAGATGAAGACATTTTAATTAAACTCATTTCTTTATTTTCCAATAATTTCATTTTTTTAAATAAAATATTAAATAATAAAAATAAAACGTTCTCCAGAAAATTTATTGTTCAATAGTTCCATTTTTCAGTAATCTCGTAAGTTGCTATAAAAAATCAAGTTTTTATTCAATAACTTTTTGTTAAATCCTAAAAATCATAAATTCAGTTAGGTACTTAATATAGAGAGTTTGTTTATATGTATTTTCATGATTCAAATTGTCATTATAAAATGAATTCATTTATAAAATATAATCAAATATATATTTCGTGCTTTTGTATCAAAGTGATTTTTCAAACAATTATAATTTTATGTTTATGTAGATTATTTTATATTTATATAACATTATGTAACTTATAATATTATTATAAACAATTTGAATAATCATGGGAGTTTCAAATGTATGTGGTGAAAGGAAAATGCTTCTTTTATCGGTCCAAATTGATCAAACTCGGACCGATTCAACTTAATATACCAAACTACATAACATTTTTTCTATTGAAACCCGGTTTGTAAATATTTTGTGTTTTTGAATCAAATTTATTTTTCAAACAATTATAATTTTATATTTAGGTAACTTATTTATAATATTATTAGAAACAATTTGAACAATTATAACATTTTTTCTCATGGTTTGGTCTCTTTGAAATATTTCACAACCTTTCCTATTTATAGAAGGGGAAACGTTCTCTTGTTTACTCTTACCATCGATGTGGGATGAAGACATTGTAATAAAACACGCTTTCTTGTTAATAAAACATTATTCAACTTATTTAGTAAAACACCCTTTCTCTTGTTTACCTTTTCTTTATTGTTCAATAGTTCCATTTTTCTATAATCTTGTAAGTTGCTATCCAAAAAAGTAAGTTCTTATTGAATAACTCTTTGTTCAATTCTGAAATCATAAATTAAGTTAGGTACTTAATATAGAAAGCTTGTTTATATGTATTTTCAAGATTCAAAAGTTAATTATAAAAAGAATTCATTTATAATATATAATATGCGTATATATTTCGTGCTTTTGATCAAATCGAATTTTCAAACAATTATAATTTTATTTTTAGGTAGATGTTTTTTTTTATATTTATATAACATTATGTAACTTTTTTAAAATATCATTGGAAACAATTTGAAAAATCATGAGAGTTTCAAATGTATGTAGTGAAAGGAAAATGCTTCTTTTATGGTCCAAATAGATCAAACTCGGACAGATTCAACTAAATATATCAAACTACATATTTTTTTTCTAGTGAAACCCGGTTTGTATATATTTCGTGCTTTTGAATCAAAGTGATTTTTCAAACAGTTATAATTTTAGGTTTAGGTAGATGCTTTTTTATATTTATATAAAATTATGTAACTTATTTATAATATTATTAGAAATAATTTGAAAAATCATGGGAGTTTCAAATGTTTGTTGTGAAAGGAAAATGATTCCTTTATCGGTCCAAATTGATCCAGCTCCGGTTACACTCAATATACCCAACTACATAATTTTTTTTTCTAACTGAAACACGGTTTAAACCTGAACAAATTCAGTTCAAAACCATTTTTGGAATTCTAAAAGTGAATTGGACACTTGCCAATATAGACAATCTCACCAAATAATACCTTCAAAATTCTACAAAGGTAGGCATGAGGAAGTTTTCATGGTTTGGTCCCTTTGAAATATTTCACAACATTTCCTATTTATAGAAGAGGAAACATTCTCTTGTTTACTCTGACCATTGATGTGGGATGAAGACATTATAATAAAACACCTTTTCTTGTTTATAGAACATTATTTAAATTATTTATAATATTATTGTAAAGAAATTGAAAAGTCATGGGAGTTTCAAATGAATGTGTTGAAAGGAAGTTAAAAAAGGAGGTTTCAAATGCATGAGATTCAAGAAAAAATGCTAGCTTTATAAGTATGTATGATTATTTAAGCACATAAAAATATTAAAAAGGGAGAAAAAGGAACATAATCAAGATAGCTTCATTTTATTTTCTTTTTATAGTTTTTAGTACATTTCATTCGCATTTTAGTTGATTTCCATGCATATTTTCCTTTTTGTTATTTTTATGACCATTTCGGGTACTTTCTAGTTTCTTGAGCATTATTGCAGATTTTTTTGGAGACTAGCGGAGCGGGATTTTTGGGAGGAAATTGGACTTGAAGGGCAATAGGGATTTCGTGCTTGATGGCTATGGAGGTGATTCATGGAGTGGGCTTGTCAATTGCTTGAAGGTATGGAAGTGTTGAACTTTAAATTTGAAAGGCACGGGAGAATTCTTGCGTGTGCAAGATCGATTTTTAGGAGTTTGCGGAAGCTTAGAGTGATGTGGAGGGGCAAATTGGGCTCAAATTGAAAAAATATTGAAGAAAAATGGGCTAGAAGCTGGTTAGACTCGAACTGGGCCAATGGTTAATCTGTGGGGGCCCAAATCTTGAAGAATCCCCAAAACTTCATCATAGTCACGCGGCCCGCGTAAGATTCCCCGTGGCTCGCATGGATTCCTGACAAGGGAAAATTCGGGATTTTGTTTAGAGCTCTATATTGGGAAGGTTGGTGTGCATCTTCAGCCTTATCTTGGATGTCCGATTTTGACACTTTCTCTCTGGAGTTTGGATCACTTTTGAAGGCCAAGAACACCTCAATAACTTCTTCTTTTCACCTCTTGATTATTGTAAAATTTTTGGTACAATCTTCTCCAACTTTATTTCTTTGAGTTTAGCCATGCTTATCTAAACTAATCTTGGTTGACTTTTTGTTGAATCCTTTAAACTTTTGTTGAATGTTGAAGAATCCATGAACTTGTTCTTAAATCTTTATGGAAATGTTTGTGTTTTAACATATTATCACTACTTGTAGGTTTTTATTCATGAGTTTAAATGTGTTTGTGGTGATTAGTTGGCTAATTTCTTGATTAAGTAAAGAATCTTCAAGTTAGCAAGCAACAAGTGATTCTTGTGTTAGTTCTACTTCACACAATCATAAAAACATTTTCTCCAACATGGTAGTGGAAGATTTTGACTCCTCTTGGATTTGGTGACTTTTTGGTTCTTAATGCTAGTTGACTTTCACTAATTATATGCTTATTGGAATTAGTGACTTTGACTAAGGAAATTGTTATGAGCTTCTTTAACCATTTCAACAATTAAGAAAAGTGTAGGTAATCTCAAGCTCCTTGGATTACTATAGCCAAATTAAGGATTTAAAACAAGTATTGCACCATTGGATTCTAATGACATGTTCATCAAAAAGTCAAAGTGAGGAAACCTTAAGTCAACCATCTTTCCCTTATTGATTTTATATCAAATTCTTATTTTTGTTAAATTGTCCATTTAAATCTTAGTTTAATCCTAGTTTTATTTCAAGTATTTTAAAAGACCAAAACCCCCCATTTTATTTTATTTTATTTTTTTTATTTTTCAAGTATTTTTACAAAGAGATTTTGCATAGAGTTATAAATTGAACCAATCTCCATGGATTCGACCCCTTTACCACTATACACTATTTTAGTGTGTATTTAGAGTTATTATTTTTGTTGGTGTCGATAACCACCAACTCCCCTAGGGTAGTAGTAGCGAGATCAAATAGTGTTGCTAAAACTTGCTCCATATATTTGTTGGAAGACTAGAAATTGGAACTGCTGCTTCTGAATGTGCCGAAAAATAAAACCAAGAATTCCGACTTCTAAAATGTGGTGCAGAGGATTGCAACTAATGCAATGTATAGTGACCACAATGTGGGAAAGTTTCGACCACGTCGTGTCGTCGAATGAGTAAAAATTCACATTGCGAATAATAGCATGTCCACGACGTGGCAAGTAGTGGCCACGTCGCGGTATCTAGAATGGCAGCCTCTTCTCGTGATGAAAAACTCCCACGCGACCTAGGAAAGTGTCAACCATGTCGTGGCAGCCGGGATGATACTTCTGCTTCGCATCAAAATAAAACTCCATGGTGTGAACATCTCATCCACGCCATAGGAATCAATGTATAGTTAGAAACACCAGTATTCTAAATAATAATCTCTCCATATATCGACGCGCACCCCATACTTATTTAAAGTCGTGGCTCTCAATTGTAAACTTCAAACTCTCACACTGCTTTTTCTCTCGTGACAAATCAACATTCGACCCCAATTGTCGAAATTTCTAAAAGCATTATAAAGGTAAAAATTTTGCAAAGATCTGAAACATCAAGAGCTTCAACATGGAAAACATAATTTAAACAAACTAAAAATAAAGTAAAAACTCACTAAAATAACTAAAAAATAAGCAAGCCAAAATAACTAAAAAGGATATCACGATCACTCGTCTTTGTCGAAATCAAGCTACAATTGTTGATTAAATCCCTTGCATGAAAGAGGTGGTTTGTGAAAACAAAAACTTTCGGGACCTGTCAGACTATTTCATTTGTTTTCTTTACACAATTAACTAATAAGTAGAACAAGATTTGATCCAACTAGTCAAGAGTAGCAAGAGTTCGGTCTTCCACTTAACCACCTCGATACACCTTGCTATACTACGCCTCGTGGATTGAGTTAGACAAATCACCAAAGCAGTAGACTAAACAAGTCAAGAATTCCATAACCGCTTGCAATCTCGAAACCCATGCAAAAAGTAAAAACTTGATGTGTGATTATATATATATATATATATATATATATATATATATATATATATATATATATATTGCTCAAGTTTTAAATTTATAAAACTGAATTTATCGTAACCAGACTAACACACACTAGGCAGTGGACCTAATCGTGTAATAGTATAGTTGTGGTAAGAACAGGTGTCGAATGCTAGGGGAATGGTGGTGAATAAATTTGGATATTTTGATTATAGCTTACACTAAACACACGAAAGCAATAAAGAAATGTCTTATAAAATACTTTGAATACCACTTAACATCAAATATCAATAAACTGACTGGAAGACAAATTTCTTGAGGTACTTTGGTTTAGATAAATTTAATCTCAAATTAATGGTTAACTACTAATACCGTGGATATTTATTGATTATTCAACGATTCCTAATATGACTAATGTCATGGCCCCAACAACTAATCCTTTGATTTCAACACAACTATTAATTCATTGATCAGGTGAACAAACAATCATGCAAATCAATATTCAGTTCGTATTAAGCAAGATTTGATCTTATTTAAACCTAATTGTAATAGGAGTTAAATCATGCAGAGAATGGTCATTCTACTCATGCACACACATTAAAGTTCATTACTTTATTCCCTAACCCTAGGTTTTGGTCAAAACTCTAGTCATAATCACCAATGGTTACTGGACAACCATTATTCAAATTAACACAACTTGAAAGTCATCTAAACTTTATTAATTCAACAATAGGGAACAAAACAATAATCTTTAACACATATGAATCTTCAATCAAACTTGACAAAATAAATTAAATAAGAATAAACAATCCAAATAACAATTAATCCACAAAATCAAGGGTTCATCTAATCATAAACACAAAGCAGAGGGTTTTAACACCCAAATCAGAAAGTAAATGCATAAAAAATTATATTGGAATGCTAATCGTGGTTAGAACAACGAACCAAATGATTTCTGGCATTAATCCGCTCTCCAATCCTTCATATCTTCACTCCTATCAAATTAATGGCCTTCCGGCCGCCTTCTAGACCCTCAAAACGGCTTCTTGGGGGTTTATAATCGCAGGAATCAATCTCGGGTGTAAGTGTTGGATTAGGTGTCTAAGCCCATAACTATAATTGGTATGTACTTGACCCGAGAGTAGCATGGTCCATTTAGGTTGCATATCATCAGGACGATTTGTTAAGATTGACTTTTGAGAAGAGGTTATATATGGTTTATTAATATATTATAAGTTCTAATATATTAATATGAAACCATATGATTTAATTAGTATTGATCAAGAATTAGTTTGGAATTAGTTTAGTGATCAAAAGAGACTAATTAAATCAATGAGGACTAATTGTGTAAATTAGTTATATTTATATGTTGGGCTTATGATCCATGTTGGAGTAAGTTTATGTATGGATACATAAATAGTTGGGCCACATGAACCATGGATGATAAACCCATGGGTATGGATTGTGGTTAACCCATGACCCTTGGAATCCTACAAATAAATATGTTGCTCCATGACCAAAATCGGGTGAATCAATTCTTAGAGAATCATGAGCCGATTTTGTGTGAAAGGAATTCTCTCTCTAAATGACATCCTTTGTCCATGGTGTGTTGTGATTCCATTTGAGGCATTCACACTATTTGTTCTAAGTTCTTAAAGGCTAAAGATTCAAGGTTTCCGACAAGCTACAAGAGAAGGTATGTTATCTAACTTGTCATATTACCTAAGTATAAAAGTTTTGTATGCTAGTTATGGCAATGCCTTGGAAATTTTAAGTTTGCATGTATAATAGAGAAAACATAGATCCAAGGTATTTGGGGTTACATGCAGTGGCGTAGCCAGGATTTTGTTTTAGAGTGGGCCAAATAATTTACAAAATATTAACGGTAATAAAATACTTCAAATGATGACAAAATATAACAATATATGCAGCAAATGGTATTCTATTTGTGTATAATTTGAAATTTTTAATGGGTAGGCCATATATCAATTCACTTCCTCTAGCCTTTGGTAGTCAATAAAATTATATATATATATATATATATATATATATATATATATATATATATATATATATATATATATATATAACCTTAAATTTATTTGGGTGGGCCAAGGCCCATCCTTATACTAGGCTACGTCTTTTTAGCTCATTTCTCCTCCTTTTGCATTCCAGCTCCCATTTTAACTATAATTTAACATTTCAAAGAGTATAAAGTATCTTTTAGTTCTAAATAGCATAAAAACATTGAATAAAATAATAAGAAAACATCATAAATATATGCATAAAATAGACGTTATCAGGTGTTAATGAACTACACATTCATTCGTTGTGCTCTATCCCCTACATGGTTTCCTCATTGGCACTATGTAACACTTGAATCCTGATAAGTTTCTTTATTGCCCTTATTTTTATTAAGATTGCATTTTTGGTCCTTGAGTTGTACGCATGGCATACCACATGGTACGCTTAGCGTACAAGCTGTAAAGCGAGTACGTGGGACGTACCACATGGTACGCTTAGCGTACTCATGCAAGGTGGGATCGGGACTCCGGACACGTACCTTAGGTGTACGTGTATGTACGCGGGGCGTACGTGAGTCATTTATAAACCCTAATTTTTGGGTTTGGGCACTATATAAATATTATTATGGACCATGGAACCCTCATTTCTTAGCCTTTATTGTCCCTATAGCCAGGGGTGGAGTCAGGATTTGAATATAGAGGGGGCTTATAAAAAATCTTGAATATATATATATATATATATATATATATATATATATATATATATATATATATATATATATATATATATATATAATTAACATTATGAATTTTTCTGTAACTACTATGGACTATTTTTAATTTTAAACAAAAGCATCACTTTTCCTAATTATAACACCAAAATAAATTCAGAATTCGTAAGGAAATGCAAGTTAATGTTATTAATATATAAACAAATTATTTATATGTACACATGAAATAATAAAATATTTATATAAAAATAATAAAGTACATAGAAAAGATAGAAAATGAAGATAGTTGACAGAAAGGATTAGTTTTCTTCATCTTTTGTCAGCACTCCACAATCAGTTCCTCCATATTTTTAATTTTACTTCGTCTTTCCCCAATTTTCAACTATGCACAAATTACAATTATAAAAAAAACTCTAAAGGAAGAAATATGGGTTAAAGACATAGGATTCACTGAGAAGAGCCACATTAGTGATCTGCGGTCAGCAAGAGGTAAAGCTGCGACGACGACCTACACAATACGATCATCGACCATTGTGTTTGACATAGTGGTTGATAGGTGGAGACGCAAAGCCTTGGCAATGATTAAAGCACCCAACGATTCAACAAAGGGCCAAGAGACGGAGACGAGTGTGAGAGTGGAGACTAGACTTGTGGGAGTAACAATGGAAAATTCAACAACATACGATGGTAACCTTTGAAAAGGGGTTTTGAGTTTTTTGAAAGATTTTAATTTTTTTTACTGGGATTGGGCAGATTCTAGAAAAATTTAAACTTTTTTGAAAAGTTTTGTTTACATACTTATCTCTCATTCTCTCTATAGATAACTGGGAGCAAGTTTTATCAATTTCTTTAAAAAATATTTAATTATTTTAATTAAAAAATAGAGTTACGTGACCTTATATTGATGTATTGCCTCCTTTTTAATTTGTGAATATGTTCATCCGTGTTAGGGGGGCTGAGCACCTGCCTGCCCCCTACTGCCTGCGCCACTGCCTATATCCTCAAGCACGAAACCCTAAGCCTCTCCTTTGTGTTTTGTGCTCATTGTGTTCATTTTGGTGTGTTTTGGTTCATATTCAAGAAGTAGAAGCTTGGTGCAAGGTGGTGGATCAAGGAAGAGCTTATAGAACTTGTTTATTTGCTTTATTTCCAGCTTGTTTGAGGTAAAAAGCTATGAACTTGCTCATTAGTGGCTTAGATCTATCATTTGTGAGTTTTGGTCCCTTTGGCCCTAAAAATGAGATCTAGTGGTTTGATACCACTCCAGGAGCTTTGTGTTGCCACTCTTGGTGTTTCTGAGGTTCTAGATGCATAAAGTTGTCACCTTTAAGGTTTAGCTCCATCCATGCATGAGTTGATGCCCATTTTGTGAAAGTATAATGCTATATCTTGAAGTTAGGATCTTTTGTGGCATGCAAAGTCACAAAGTCAGTGATTTTATGGTTATAGACGTTTATTAGGGCTAAGATCTGTGATTTGGGCTTTTGGTCTTAAGAATTAAGTGCTTAATGTGGATATTGGCTTATTGGGTGCGTATGTTGGGCGTACAAGTCTGTAAGCACGGTGTACAATTCATTTAGCAAGTACGCTTAACGTACAGCTGAATATGCCCCGCATACTCAGTTTATTGGGCTTAGCGTTTTGGGCTTCAAGTTTAGACCATTTTATTGGGCTTGGATGCTTTGGTTCCTATTAGGCCACCTGATGTGACAACCCGCTATTTCAAATCAATGTAATGACCTAAAAAGTCAAGAATTGTAACCTCTTTTGATATAATGAAATTATTGTCAAAAATAAAATGTTCAAAAGTCATCTACTGATTTCATAAATGATAGATATCGTGTCCAGGGTTTCAGAAATATAGAGTACACTAAAATCTGAGTTATAACGAAGAAGTTATGACCAATCTAAGATTCACAGCAAAACTGTCAATACAGTTAAACGTAAAACGAGAAATCTCAATAAAATACTTATTAGTCTTAGTTATCTAAATGAGAGTCGTAGATATCATTAAACCGTGAACATACATAAAAAGAACGCCCAAATCTGACTTCGTATGAGGAAGCTATGATTTTTCGAAGTTTCGGGATAGCGGTAGACAGCTAAAAACTTGAAATAGAGATCAAGAGATTTTTAGCCGAAACAACCTAAATGAGAACCGAAGATCTCAACAATAGTAATGCAACGGTAAAAATTCTGACGAAAACGGACATCAGATGAAGAAGTTATGGATTTTTAACGGACTTTTCTTGTCTCTGCCTGTTAAAATTGTATTATTAAAAATAAAGTCAAAAATAGCCGACGGAGTCTAAATGAAAGTTGTAGATTATATTCTCACCTACATGTGGATACAAAGAACTCAAAAAACGGAGCTCGTACGCAAAAGTTATGCAATTTAGAAGTTGGAAAAAATCCATTTACGCCCCGCGTAAAGGAGGATAGGAACCTCGTCCCATCGGCCAACATGCTCTCCCATCGAACCTCCCATCCGAAGTGCGTCATGCATGACGTCCAGTACGCCCCACGTAACCTGGTGGTACGCCCCGCGTACCGAGGGTTTCCAGCCCCTATAAAAGGGATGCGAGGGTTCTGGGCATAATTGCTCATTTTCTCTCCTTCTCTTGCGTTTTTACCCCATTTTGCATGCAAGGAATATCTTGAAGTCCCGGTTTTCATACCCAAGTCCCGAAGGAAGTTTTACACTCCCGAGACTCCCAAGAATCCCGAGAAATCCGCTTTCTCTTGTTGAAGTTCTGCTCGGTTTTCGTCTCACCTTCTTCAATCTATCAGGTGAGTTCATACCCATATAACTACATTTTTAAATGTTTTGTAAATGATTTTATACACTTTTAAGGGGGGATACAAGTACACACATGGTTATCCTCGTGTGAAAAACATCAATCTTTTGCTATACTTCTATAAATATCAAACATTTTATTTATATTTTGAGTATAAATGCTCAATAATGTTATTACAAATGTATACTTTACATACAAAATCGACACTAAACTAGGGTTTATCATACAAACGAATCACACATTTGGAAAAACTATAATAGGTATATTTTACTAGATATTCATGTGATTTTACATACTATAAGTACCATATCAAGGAAATACTTTCATATACAAGAATAATTGGACTTTTCATACGTAAATCTATTTGATACTAAGTTTTGTGAGACATTCAACTTCATGTACTTTCAAGTATGCAGTTAAAGTCCTGTATTATATACTATAATCTCTTGTAGGGAGAGTGTGATACTAGTGTATAGATCTATACGGGATTGACAATCCCGCACCTAAACTGTTAGCTACAGTTAGACCGGCAGGTTTGGGGTGACAAACGTCATAACATTCCAACGCCTGAAGAACGTTGTTATAGGCAATCTGGGTCAATAGCATGGTTATAAAACTCACATGGAGTATTAAAAACACGTTGATTTACGGGGTTAACAAATGCCTTAGTGATTTGATACATACATAAATCTACTATTCTAGACATGAAAAACACTATTGCTTTACAGTTTTGAAACTTTTAAACTACCACACACTTATGGAAAAATATTGGATTTCTAGTAGCAAACATTAAAAAAAAACAGTCGGGTCTTGGTAGAAGACTAATTTTATACTAGTAGGAAATATGAGATTTTCTAGGAGTTTTCAAACATCTACAAATAATTGCATACAAATTTATACAAACATTGACATTAAATACTTATGAACTCACCAGCATAAATGCTGATCTACTCTTTCAAATCTACTTGTATTTCTCAGGGATTTAATAATAGAGGTAAACTTCAGCTTTTGGAGAAGTGACGCTAAGGCGTCGGTTTAAAACTCATTTTTTTCATCATATTGTAATTTGTTTCGAAACTGGTATCATTCAACAATGTAACTTTTAAATTATATATATGATGGTTGTTTTACTTTCTTTACTATGTATTCAACTGTTACGATACTACATGAAGTCATCCGCTCTCGAACGATTCCGCCATTCTTGTTTGGGGGTGTGACACCTGAGTACAAGTATTTTGGACTAGGAAAAATTGTTAGGCTTTAAGGTAAGGCCCATGTAGGGATTTGGGCCCAATTTGGAAAATTGGGCTATAAATGGACTTTGGATGATTACTTGGTTTTGGGCCTTGTAAATATGGAGTTTGGGCCTTAGTCTTGGACCAAACAAGGCAAGGGTTAAAATGGTCTTTTTACCCCAAGGATGGATTGTTGGACATGGTTTGAGACCCAAATATTAATTGGGTGTTATTTTATATTGATAGCTAGAGGATTCGTTGGACCAACAGCTAGGGATTTTCAATGAGATTCAACAGTTTAAGTGGGTTTCCTCACCATGTATAGCGGGTCAAAGGCACCAATTTCGACCCATGATCTGACATGTTAGAATACTCATTGTCTGTGTGACACTAGTATGTGTATATGCTTGTATGCTTACTGGGCGGGGCCCGATGATTATCCTATATGCTATTATTTGTTATGTAGTATGAATTGTATGTGGGCAGGGCCCGTTATGTGAGTTAGGGCGAGGCCTGTTATGCAAGTTAGGGCGGGGCTCGTTATACTCATTGGGCAGGGCCCATTATACGAGTTAGGGCACCGCCCGTTATATTTATTGGGCGGGTCCCGTTATGCTAGTTAGAGTGGGGTCCGTTAGACTCTTTGCAATGACTGTTATGTGTTTTATGTTTGGTGTGTGGTATCTTGGGGAACTGACTAAACTTTGTGCTTACGGTTTTCAGTTTATGTTTCAGGTACTTCCGGTTCTAAGGGAAAGAGCACGGGATGACTGCATTACATACACCACATAGTCTCCGCTTTTGAGATATTACTCTGATTGATATGATGTTTGATACACTTATTTTCATTTGGGTTGTATGCATAATGTTTTGGAATACTATTTTATTAAATTAAAAAATGAAATTTTTTATCATAATTTTAGGACGTTTCATGTTGGTATGAGAGCCTTGGTTTGAGGGATTTAGGCACACTCTTAGGTTTTTTTGAACTCAAACTGAGGATTTGGTAAAGTTTTTCAAAAAGAAATATATTTAAGAAAAGGGTTTTTCTAAAATAACCAAGGGTGTGGTGCATGCAATCAGCCGAGCTCAAGTAAGTTTTCCCAAAATACCCATACATATTATCTGATATGCTTCGATCTGTGAATCTGTGAATCGTATGCTAGTTAGGACTAAGGATGTGCTCAGTTTTTGCATAATAGACTACTAGGATAGATGCCTTTGTATGCCTATTGTATGAGCTTGTAGACTTGCATGCTAGTACTGATCAGTCAGTGATAAGACGGCCATGTTAGGTGATGCTTGGTTCTGATTACTTGATGCCCGAATGCTGCTTACTTTGTGCTTTTAGGAGTTCTAACTAGCTTTAGCTAACTAGTAAGCGAATATGTTAGGTTACATACTATGGGAACTAAATAATTTTAGAAGGTTAGGTTTTAACTCTATTGCGCAACTCTTGTCTAAGTCCAACCATTATAGTGTGAGACCTCTCATTCAAAGACTTATCTGGTTTTCGTAATATGTAATTGTATTTGTGAGCTAGTTAGAGGAAGTTAGCGGAAGTTCCTTCTGCAGCTGATGGCGGAAAGTGGTGTGGAGTTTTCCCTAGGAAAAGCTAGGATGAGATCTAGTGCGTGGATCCTTATCTGTGAGGGGAAATTATATGGATATAAAGTGATTTGGTAGAGTCAAGGCAATCCTTAAGGAAATTATAGATAGATGTGGAAGGTAGTATGGGCTCGTAATATTGGAAGCAGAGGATCCATACTCGATTCAAGGAGTGTTGCGATAAAGTCAGGGAGCTTGTGGATTTGTGATTCCACGATGTGTGTGTGTGTCTATATATATATATATATATATATATATATATATATATATATATATATATATATATATATATATTGATGTTCATTTTGATGGTTTGTCTGGTCTATTTTTAGTATGGTGACATTGTGAGGCATACCTGTTGGCAGTTATGGTATTGGAGAAGGTTTGGGCTCAGGATCTGGAGTCTGGCAGCTAGATGATCAGACGAGGGAGATCATCTTGTTTTAGATTATGCTCAGTATCCTTGAGCAGACTTCTGTGATCTTTGGCTTGGTCAAGGAGGGTATTCTGGAGATTCTAGATAAGTGGTTGAGCACCTTTCGCGTAGAGGTTGTGGCTTTGGTTGGGACGTGTTCTTTGACCTTCAGGGAGTTCTACGCATGTGGAGCGCCGAATTATCATGGGGTGAGGGACCCGATTGCAAACAGGAGGTAGTTAGCAGATGTTGCTAATGCCTTTCGTACCAGCCGTTGTCCCAAGAGGGACAAGGTCATACTAGCTTCCTGTCTTCTGAAGGACAGGGCACAAGATCGGTGGGAGGAGCTAGGACATGTGGTGGGTGATGATTTTTTGATGTAATGACCTGGGATGATTTCTCAACCAGGTTCCGAGCTAAGTTTGCACCAGTGATTGAGGTGCAACAATTGGAGTAAGAGTTTCAAGATCTCCACCAGACTATGGAGGCGGTGGCTGAGATCACCACTATGTTTCGGGAGAGGGCACTTCTAGTTCCGCAGTATGTGGTGGACGAGGAGATGAAGAAGGCCAAGTATCATGAGATGTTCAGAAGTAACATTCGGCAGTTTGTGAGCCGATCCAGCTGCAAGATACTGGAGGATATGTGTCACACCCCAAAACCAAGAACGGTGGAAACGTTCTGGGGCGGAGGACGTCATGTACAGTATCACAACAATGTAAAGTAGTAAACAAGCAACAACATCATCCATTGCATTAATAATAGAATTATTATACAAGTGTGTTCTGTCAAATTTTGATAAACACTAAGGCATAAATCAAAATGAAAGATGAGTCTTCAACGAGCTCCATCTTCCCTAGTCCTTGCATCGGTACCTGTCTATGATGACCTGAGGATACAAGTAATTTTGAAAGCGAGTATCAGCTTTGAAGCTGGTGAGATCATAAGTATTTTAGTGTCTTAATTTGTATGTAAGAATTTGTAAGTTTATGAACGGTAAGTATGGAAAATGTATATGAACTGTAAATGTAAAAATGTTTGTAAAACAACTGTAAACGTTTGAAAAACCCTCGAAATCCCTATGATTCCTACTATTATATAAAGTGTGTCTTCTACCAAGACCTAACTGTTCTCAATGTAGTCTTCTACTAAGACTTAACTGTTCTAAATGTTCGTTTCTTGTAAAAGTGTGTAATTTTCCCAAGTGTAACTATCATTTACAAAATATAGTTTTTACATTTAATGTTTAAGTGAAATGATCACTAAAATGTGAAAAGGGGAAATTAATGTAGTACTGTAGTGTTGTAGTATAGGAACTACTGCTGTACTAACTACCTTAAACCGGATTTATAATAAGGTTTCATGTGATTAATTGTACCATACTATCGACTGAGTAATAAAGACAAATGTAGGTCGTAAAAAGGTATGACGTTTGGCACCCGCAGACCTGCAGGTCCGGCTGTAGCTAGCAGCAAGGTGTAGGATAGTCAATCCAGTATAGATCTATACGCAAACTCACGCTCTCCCTCCAAGAGAATTCTGGCTACAACTCGGGCCATGACATTTAAGGCATGCTCCGATACAGTGGATCACAATTATTAACGTATTCATGTATATGTAATGTAATGAACTGTTCTAGCTGTAATGTACGTGCTCTCTTCCTAGCAAGTATAGTAATGTAATCATTCTAGTATCGTTGTATATGTTCTCTTTCTAGTATAGTTGTATATGTTCTTCTCTAGTATAGTTGTATATGCTCTTCTCTAGTATAGTTGTATATGTTCTTCTCTAGTATAGTTGTATATTTTCTTCTAGTAGTAAGTATTGACTCATGAATGAACTAACTCATAGTATGATATCGCGTTCTAGTATCTTCCTAAACTACCCGTATGGTAGTTTACTAGTAATCTAACTTGTACGTATGAACATGGATGTATACCCTTGCTACCCAAGGGCATGGGATGAACTGGAAGGGCCTTTATGACTATATATGTACATATGTTATATAACTAATATTTAAACGACCTTCGGACGAGTACCCGATATCCCACCAGACCACATCTCAAGCGCAAAAAGGAAATAGGGTGGATAGCCTTCCTAAGTCTTTTAAACATTTCTTATATAACTATACATATAGAGGCATGAAATTTATAATTTAAAATCATAAAATAAGATTTGTAAAACCTTTGAACATAAATATTTTCTAAGAAAAGACCGACTTGATGTCGATCTATAAAATGGTTTTGAAGGCATGGGTTTGATAAAGCAGTTTAGTATAAAGAACATTTGTTTGAAACATAATTGTAAATAAGTTTGAAATGTAATATACAGAGTAAAATGTACAGTGTAATAAGGAGTTCTTAAACACATAAAGTGTTTATGAAAACTTTTGAAGGAAACTGTTTGGTAAAACGGCTAATGAGTAGCCAATCATTTGAATGCTGCTTATTAATCACATGTGATTGATATAATAATTAGCATAATTCTACTTGTATCCCCCCCATAAAACATTTAAAAACAGTTTAAAACATTGATTAAGGGGTATGAACTCACCTGTAGGGAGTGGTTCTGATGAAAATGTTGGATCAGTTGCTAAGTATCAAGTGGTGACTTGAGTACACACGCGAATCCTATTTAGTATATATTGGCACATATATGAATATAATTAGTGTTATGAACAACTAATTAATGAATTGGGACCACCTTAGGGACTAGTGAACACTTATATTGAAGTGTTACAACCATAAATGATTGTACGAAGGATTAAAAGGCTATACAAGGGAGTGTATGGCCAAAATACACACTATATGTGTGTGTGCGGCCATGTGTGCGGCCAGGTGTGATGCCAACACGTGTGTGCGGCCAGGTGTGCTGCCAGAAGGCGTGTGCTGCCAGAAAACATGGTGTTCTTGGTTAAAGATGCTACCTTTTATGAAGATCCTAAAGGAGATTAGGATGATACTTGATAGGATTTCGAGTTCTATGCTTGAAGAAGTGAAAGAAATGTTCAAAAATGACTAAGTGTGGTATATATAGGTGGAGTGTGAGGTTGGGAAGGGTGTGAGGCCGCAAACACATGTGTGTGGCCGCACACTCAAGTGTGTGGCCGCACACTCCATGTGTTGGAGTGTTTGGCCTCTTTTTGATTCCTACACTTTGAGTTAACCCATTTCCACACTCCAACCTTGAATATAACACGTTTAGAACGCTCCAATAGACCCTAAATGGCACTACAAGATAGCAAAACGAGTCTATTATTGATAATAAATGAAGAATACAAGTTAGAAATTTTCGGGTTGTCACAATATGATAGCACGAGCTAGGGAGAGGGATATTGATCTGGAGATGTAGAAGAAGAGGAAGTCAGATTTTGTGTCGAGTGTTGAAGGTTCGGGCAAGAGGCCCAAGGTTATCGAGTCGAAAGGGAAGGGCCAGTCGGGTCGAGGCCGTTGTGGCAAGTGCGACAGGTCGCACGAGGGGACGTGTGGGGTGGGTGGTTCTGGCTGCTTCAAGTGCGGTTAGACTAGTCATATTAGCATGGATTGTACTGCTACCACCGCATCACCCCGGTATCTAATCTGATTTGCTTTCAATGCAATCAGAGAGGCCACAAGAAGGCCCATTGTCTGAGTTTGGTTGTAGCAGGACCCATGTCATCACCCGCTCTTGCGACTCTTCAGATTACTAACGGTTGCCAAGGTCGGGCAGATGCGCCAGTGGCGAAGAGCAGGGATTTCTAGTTTATGGTTGAGGAGGCGCGTGTAGATCTCGATGAAATGATGGGTATGTATCTTCTCCTTATCTCTTTATTTATATTGAATTGGTTGGTTATGTTTATATGTTTTATTTTAGGATCGTTCCTTGTGAACGATATTTCTACTCTGGTGTTATTTGATTCGGGGGCTACTCGATCGTTTGTATCGCTTGAATTGAGCAAGAGATTTGTTGGAGCTCCAGGGGAGCTGGATTATCCTCTTGATGTTGAGATTATTGATGATAGGACGGTTCGAGTTATGAGGGTCCATCGGGATTCTACTCTCCAGTTATTCAGCGAGCAGTATTTGGTTGATTTGGTTCACATTCCTATGTGTGAGAACAAGGTTATTGTGGGCATGGATTGGTTGACCCCTAATGGGGCAATGATCGACTGTGAGCAACAGTTAGTTTGGGTTCGGACCCCAAGTAAGGAAGAGTTGGCAAGTCATGAGGAGAGATTTCAGCGTGGGCCGATTTTGTGTTCTGCAGCGAAGGCTAGACGCTATCTTTAGCAGGGTTGCTCCGTTTATGTCGCCTATGTCATGGATACCCGAGATAAGGGTAAGGCAACCGTGGATGATGTGCCAATTGTGCAGGACTATCCGGATGTATTTCCGGAGGATTTTACTGGGGTGCCTCTCGAGAGGCAAGTTGAGTTTAGGATTGATATGGTTCTAAGTGCGGCTCCGATAGCCAAAGCACCATATCGGTTGGATCATCTTGAGATGTAGGAGTTGTCTACACAGTCGTAGGAGCTGTTAGACAAGGGATTTATTCGACTGAGCAGTTCGCCTTGGGGAGCACCGATTCTGTTTGTGAAGAAGAAGGATGTTTCTCACCGTATGTGTATCGATTATTTGGTGATGAATACGGTAACGATGATGAACCGTTATCAAATCCCGAGGATTAATGATATTTTTGACCAGCTTTAGGGTGCGTCTTGGTTCTTCAAGATTAATTTGCGATTGGGATATCATCAGATGTGGGTAATGGATGAGGATGTGCAAAAGACTGCTTTCTGGACTCGGTATGGTCATTACGAGTTCATGGTGATGCCTTTCAGGTTCACCAATGATCCAACCGCGTTCATGGATCTCATGAACTGCGTGTTCAAACTAATCCTGGATCGGTCTGTGATTGTATTCATCGATCATATCTTGGTTTATTCCAAGACTTAGGAGCAGCACAAGGAGCACTTGAGGGAAGTGCTGGAGACATTAAGGAGGGAGAGACTTTTTGCAAAGTTCTCCAAGTGTGAGTTCAGATTGTGTGAGGTGCAGTTTCTGGGGCACCTTGTCAACCAAAAGGGTATTTTGGTCGATCCGACCAAGGTCGAGGTCGTGATGCAGTGGGAGGTTCTGAGGTCTCTATCTGAGATTTGGAGTTTTCTTGGTTTGGCTGGTTATTATTGAAGATTCATCCAGGATTTCTCTAAGATAGTTGTTCCTTTGACCCGACTGACCAAGAAGACGGTTACATTTCACTGGGGGCTTGAGTAGCAGGCAGCTTTTGAGACTCTGAGGCAGCGGTTTTGTGAGGCGCCAATTCTGACCATGCCAGAGGGTATTGAAGACTTTGTGGTTGATTGTGATGCTTCGATCATGGGTCGGGGGCAATGCTAATGTAGCGGGGTCGCGTGATCGCTTACGCTTCGAGGCAGCTGAAGCCTCATGAGGCGAATTATCTGACGTATGACTTAGAGTTGGGGGCCGTGGTTTTCGCCCTCAAGATTTGGCGGAACTACCTCTATTGGGTCCGTTGTACTATTTACACAAATCACAAGATCCTGAGGTACTTGGCGGATCAGTCGAATCTTAACTTGAGGCAACGTCGATGGTTGGATGTGAGGAAGGATTATGATTGCAAGATCCTTTATCACCTGGGGAAGGTCAATGTAGTGGCCGATGCTCTCATCAGCAAGGCGGTTGTGGCTCCGATCAGAGACATATGTTTGAGGATGACCATGATTACTCCGTTCTTGGAGCGGATTAGGGAGGCTCATGTTGAGGCTATGAAGGAAGAGCATCAGAAGATAGAGTGCATTGTGGGTCAGGTGGCTTCCTTCAGATATGATAGTCGTGGATTGTTGACTATGCACCAATGAGTTTAGGTTCTATTGTGGGGAGGTGTGCATCAGATTCTAATGGAGGAGGCTCATAAGACGAGGTTCTCCACTCATCCCAGGGCTACGAAGATGTATAGTCATCATGGATCACATGAACAAGAGCACGCACTTCATTCCGATTCAGGAGAGTATTTCTGCAGAGAAGTTGGCCGAGGTTTATATCAAAGAGGTGGTGGCAGGTATCAATGGTTTTCGATAGGGATATCCGGTTTACTTCCAGGTTTTGGAAGAGGTTCAATGACGAGTTGGGCACTCGTCTCCATTTTAGTACAGCCTTCCATCGACATACCGATGGTCAGAATAAGCAGACTATTCTGACTCTTGAGGATATGTTGCATTTGTGCGTGTTGGATTTTGGTGGGAGTTGGGATACGTAACTTTTGTTAGCGGATTTTTCATATAACAGCTATCACGCCATCATTGATCGACCTACTTTTGAGATGCTCTAAAGGAGGAAATACAGGACCCTGATTTATTTGGGCGAGGTCAGTCAGCGGGTTATGGGGAGTACTAGGGGTGTCAATTTATGACACGACACGACAAAAATACACGAAACGAAACGAAATTGGGATGAAATCAAAATTCGAATTCGTGTTCATGTTCATAAATCGACACGAAATTGACACGATTAAGCATGTGGTTGTAGTGTTTTTCGTGTTTGTCGTTTTTGATGTGTTATATATACGAAATACACTAATAGTTATGGAATATTATCTTTTCCGTGTCAGGTCGTGCTATCGTGTTTTAATTGGTTTGTTTTCGTGTTAATGAAAAAAAACACGACATCGTGTTGTGTCGTGTTCGTGTTATACAAAACCTTGTCATGTCATATCGTGTCAGACAAAAACATGACACGACTCCCCGATTTGACAGCCCTAGGGAGTATTGAGGTGGTACTCACGACCACTGAGTTGATTCAGCAGGTTTGGAGCAGGCTCCAGACAGCATAGAGTTGGTAGAAGAGTTATGCCGACAGGTGCAAGTCAGACTTAGAGTTCTAGGTGGGTGATATGGTTCTCTTGAAGGTGTCATCCGGCTCAGAAAGCGGGGCAAGTTGGGCCCAAGGTATATTGGTCCTTTCAGGGTTTTGGCTCAGGTGGCCCGAGTTGCTTATCGCTTGGATCTTCCAGATGAGCTGTGTCAGATTCACAACACATTCCACGTCTCTCAGATGTGAAAGTGTTTTGTGGACGATTCCACAACGGTACCATTGGAGGATATTCAGGTGGATGATCGCCTAAATTATATTGAGAGGCTGGTGGCGACTCTAGATCGGAAGACGAAAACCTTGAAGAACAAGGTCTTCGAGCTAGTGAAGGTGCAGTGGCAGCACCGCAAGGGATCACAGTGGACTTGGGAGCCTGGGGATGAGATGATAGAGAACTATCTGAAATTTTTTGGGGCAATGGACATCAAGGACGAAGTATGATTCAAGTAAGCGATAATTGTAACACTTGAATCTTGATAAGTTTCTTTATTGCCATTATTTTTATTAATGTTGCATTTTTTAGTCCTTGAGTTAGATGCAGGGTGTACAAGCTGTAAAGCGAGTACGTGGGGGTACCACTTGGTACACTTAGCGTACTCATGCGAGGTGGGATCGAGGCTTCGGATACATACATTGGGCATATATGTATGTACGCGGGGAATATGTGAGTCATTTAGAAACCTAATTTTCAGGTAGGGCACTATATAAACATTATTATGGACCATGGAACCCTCATTTCCCAATCTCCATTGTCCCTATATCCTCAAGCACGAAACCCTTAGCCTCTCCTTTGTGTTTTGTGCTCATTGTGTTCATTTTGGTGTGTTTTGGTTCATATCCAAGAAATAGAAGCTTGGTGCAAGGTGGTAGATCAAGGAAGAGCTTGTGGAACTCATTTATTTTCTTCATTTCCAGCTTGTTTGAGGTATAAAGTTATGAACTTGCTCATTAGTGGCTTAGATCTATCATTTGTGAGTATTTGTCCCTTTTGGCCCAAAGAATGAGATCTAGTGGTTTGATACCACTCCGAGAGCTTTGATTTGCCACTCTTAGTGTTTCTGAGGTTCTAGATGCATAAAGTTGTCACCTTTAAGGTTTAGATCCATCCACGCATGAGTTTATGCCCATTTTGTGAAAGTATAATGTTATATCTTGAAGTTGGGATCTTTTGGGGCATGCAAAGTCACCAAGTCAGTGACTTTATGGTTCTAGACGTTTATTAGGGCTAAGATTTATGATTTCGTATTTTGGTCTTAAGAATTAAGTGCTTAATATGGATATTGGCTTATTGGGTGAGTACACTGGGCGTACAAGTCTGTACGCCTGACGTACAAACCATTTAGCAAGTACGCTTAGCGTACAGCTGAGTATGCAACGTTTTGGGCTTCAAGCTTGGACCATTTTATTGGGCTTGGACGCTTTGGTTCCTTTTGGGCCACCTGAGTACAAGTATTTTGGACTAGGAGAATTTTTTGGGATTTAAGGTAAGGCACATATAGGGATTTGGGCCCAATTAGGAAAATTGGGCCATAAATGGACTTTGGATGATTACTTGGTTTTGGTCCTTGTAAATGGGGAGTTTAGGCTTTAGTCTTGGACTAAACTAGGCAAAGGGTAAAATGATCTTTTTACCCCAAGGATGGATTGTTGGACATGGTTTGAGACCCAAATATTAATTGGGTGTTATTTTATATTGATAGCTTTGGGATTCGTTGGACCAATAGCTAGGGATTTTCAGTGAGATTCAGCAGTCGAGGTGAGTTTCATCACCGTGTATAGTGGGTCGAAGGAACCAATGCTGACCCATGATCTAATATGTTAGAGTACTTATTGCAAGTCGAGGTGAATTTCGTCATCGTGTATAGTGGGTCGAAGGCATCAAAAGTCGAGGTGAGTTTCATCATCGTGTATAATTGGCAGTTAACAGGTTACCCTTGTGTGCATAGGTATGCTTGCATTGCAAGCCTCAACAGGGATGTAGAGGAGTATGTGTCACCATGGTTTACCACATCAATGTTCTTAAACTGCTATATGTATACCATTAACCCACTCAAGTGTAGTGACATGTGGCCTCATGTGGACTACATCAAGCCACCCCCCCCCCCCCCCTAAAAAAAGGAGAAGGCTACCAGGAAGACCATCAACAAAAAGATAAACGAATCAGATTGAAAAGGAAAACCAAGGAAAAAAGCATTCAATCACAAAAAGAGGTAGTGTGATGAAATGCAACATATGTAGGGAAAGCGGGCATAATAGAACAACTTGTCCTCAAAAACCAATTGAGGAATCATCAAATGTAAGTTCAAAGAGAAAGAACCCCAAGAAAACTAGTATGGTTGATATATATATATATATATATATATATATATATATATATATATATATATATATATATATATTGTATAACTTAACATATTTGGCATAACTTAACTTTTCAAGTAATTCAAAACAGTTAAAGTGAAGGTTGCATTGGCAAATGAAGTTGATATAGAAAATGACAGTGAAGTTGAAATGGAACCTGAAAGTGAAGTGGAGTCTTTTGATGTTGAATTTGAAGATGATGTGCAAGCTGATGTGAAACCTGAAGTTCAAGCTGAAGTGAAACCTGAAGTTTAAGCTGAAGTGCAACCTGAAGTTCAAGCTCAAGTTCACCCTGAAGTGCAAGCTGAAGTTCACCCTGAAGTGCAAGCTGAAGTCAACCTAAAGTGCAAGTTCACGTTGAAGATGATAACCAAATTGAAATTCAAGATCAAGTGGAAGTACCAGATTTTCAAGTTGTAGTGGGACATAGGGCAAGGAAACCTTCAGAAAGAATTACAAAACTTAAGATTAGAAAGAAGTGGGAGGGAAAACAGGGAAGCAGTGATGACAATCCGTATGAGTTGGAATAGCTTTTGGCTTCTTGGACTGTTGTTAATGTCTTGGCATCTTTGACTGACATCTTTTAACTTTGGAATGTTTTGGCACATATTTTGAAATCTAGTTGGAATAGCTTAAATGCATGTTTAAGTGTGTAGTGTTTAACTTTTTGCACAACTTTTGGGTGTAATGAATGTTTAACTATCTTATGTAAAACTTTTGACACATCTTTTGAAATCAATGTTCCCTGGAATGTTTATAATTTATTATCATCTTTTGCACATCTTTTTAGTACCATTTGTATTGTTTATAATTTGTTACCATCTTTTAGAATACCATGTGTAATCACAATTCCATTACAATGCTTCACAATTCCATTACACAAATTCACAATTCCATTACATTGTTTGTACAATTCCATTCCAATGATTCACAATTCCGTTACAATGTTTGTACACTTCCATTCCTATGATTCAATTCCATTACAATGTTTAATACCATCTTCCATAATACCAAGTGTAATAACAATTCCATTACAAGGTTTGTACACTTCCATTCCAATGATTCAATTCCATTACAATGTTTAATACCAATGTAACCTTTTTCATTCAAAACATCCCAAAAGCATACATAATTTAGTCATACTACATCGTAATAAACTACATAATTTAAAACAACATTTTGACATACAAGAGAAGCAACACAATCAACGCAAGTCTATGAGTAAACAATTTCAAACTGACTTTGTCCAGTTCTTGTTTATTGTTGTTCTTCTCTTGCACAATCTCCATCCTGTATATGTTGATTTCATTCTCCAAGGTACAAATTTTCAAGGTAAGATTGCAGCTTTCTTCTGGTTTCATCATGTAATGCCTTCTTCCATCTTTCCTCCCTTCATCCTCATCAAACCATTGCCAAAATTTACAGCTTGAACTTTTTCCATTCTTCAAGAAATTTATAAAAACATGTTAAATTGAAGGATGAATAAGAAGAAATAAAAAATGATTTACTAGTGAGTTTTGACAAACTTTGAATTTCGTTCCAGGATTGTCTGGGGTTCTAGATGTCTTCTCACGAGATGGCAAGACGCCATCACATTGATGATCCGGTTGCAATTCGTCTTGTCATTTGGAAGAAAAAGATGAGGAAGAAGATGCCATCGGTCAATCTAGGGTTTTAATTAATAACAATCATATCTCACCCTTCATATAATGTAAACACTTCTCAATGCCACGTAGGTGATGAGTATTGCAACGTAGAAGCCATGTAGATGCCACATAACCCAAAACATGTAATAGTCGGTGATATTGGTTATTTGTGAATGGTTGAAACATGTTAGTTCGGTAAATGCGTACAAAAAAAACAATATTATCCATATGTGAACATACGAAATACTTAGTTACCTTAATAAATCAAATTTCCTTTTTTTAGACCTAATATCGTTACAACTTTTACTTAAGGCAAAAGTTGACATCTAATTCATAAATTTTAACCTTATATATATATATATATATATATATATATATATATATATATATATATATATATATATATATATATATATATATATATGGTGAGGTTCAATAGAGAACCATAATTAACCAAGGAACCAATCGTGAGCGTTGGAGATCATAACGATCAACGGCCAAGAAAATAGATGTACACTTTTACATTGGACGCACACACACCAGATTATACCAAAAATTCTACCATTTACAAAAAAACCCACTTTTTTTCATTTAAAATTTGTTTTAGGCCATGTTTTTTATCGAAAAAAACGAATATACCGTTGTTCACGATTTTTCGTCCTCTTTCCATAGAGATCCATGATGATATATAAAATAACAAACTTTTTTTTTCGAAAAAAACTCATTTCATTTTTTTATGAAAAAAGTTAAGTTTGTTTTTTATAGAAAAAAATTATTAAATATATCAAAATTCATATTTTTTGTACTTTTTAAACATATATTCATATACATGTTAAAAAAATAAAAAAATAAAAAAAAACACGATATTTCAGTTGAGATTCACATTGTGAACCTGTTCAGATTTATATTGTAAACCTGTTCAGATTCACATTGTGAACCTCCTCATATTCACAAAGTGCATTATAATAAGTCAGATTCACAGTGTAAATATGAACTAATCGGAGCTTTTTTCACATTGTCAATGTTAAAATTTGAAATATTTACAGTTTAGATTCACAGTGTGAATCTACACTGATCGAGGTTTTGTTTTGGACCTTCTCACATTCACATTGTGCATAATGCTAATTCAGATTCTCAATGTGAATCTGAACTGTTCGAGATTTTTCATATTGTGAATGTTACAAATTGAAACACACTCTGCTATTAGTGAGATACGTGACCTCGGCTATACTCACCTCCCTACCAGGCACATACAAGTATCACACAGACAACAAGTATAAACTATCACATAAACCATTCCTTGGGCACCCGCCCACTATCATTGTACCTCGTCCTGGATATCATACTAGCATATTGTGCCTAAGGCTAACCCCCGGGTCTTCTTACTTATAACTACATGGGCCGGCATTGTGGCCGTAGACCCATTCACACAAAGGGAAACTCACCTGCACTTGCCGGACTTGCTGATAACTCTTCTGGATGCTGACCGACAATTCCTTGAATCGCTGCTTCGCTAGCTCCTCGAGCTACCAATATTAATGCAACACTTAGTCTAACTGGCCCCCGAAAGTCAACCAAGTCAACTCTGGTCAATGCCAAAGTTCTGGTCAAAGTCAACCTTCCAAGTCAACCCTACTCGACGAGTCAATCTACTGACTCGCCGAGTTCATATGCTCAAAGTCCTTCCATTCGCGACTCGACTCGCCGAGTAAGTCCATGACTCGCTGAGTCTACCGATTTTCGAGTCCTGACATGTCCGACTCACCGAGTCTCGACTCGACTCACTGATTCGAGTCTCAACTCGAAGGGTTTGGGGGTTTCGCGACCTGACTCGCCGAGTACCAGGCAATCTTCATCCAACTTGACGAGTTGTTCATCCACTCGTCGAGTTCCTCCCAATCTTCATGCTACTCGCGAGTCCACTCAAAGGACTCATCGAGTTCATTCAGATCTTCACACATGCAGAGGACTTTTGAGTCATCCATGGACTCCAAACTTTAGATCTGCCCTTCCCAAGCCTAATCCTCACGTAAAGTTGCAAACTTTACGTGTAGAGAAGGAGATCTATGCTAAACACACCATACACTAGGGTTTACGGCAAGGAGGCTCCATAATCAACTCAAGCGCAGTTACTTTATGCTTCACAAGCCCAAAATATGCTTAGATCCGAAGTAGCAACTTCAGATCTGGCTTCTAACTCAAAAGGATTACTAATCATGGCTAAAAAGCCCCCAAAACTCTCAACTATAATAGATCTAAAGGGAGGAAACGACTTAATACCTTCAACAACTCAGAAAGGTTCCCCAAACTTCAGATCTAAGGCCAATCCTTGAAGCTTCAATGATTCCCCTCTTTCTTCTTCCTTCAAATCACCCAAAAATGGCCTGTAAGCTTGAATGAGCAACAATGGGGCTTGGGGTTCGATGTTCTGGGTGAGAAAGGCAGTAAAGGAACCCTAGGGAAGAGAATGAAACGTTTAAATAGGCTCCAAGTCCCGGATTTAGGGTTTTCCTCGTTCAGACCAAACTCGTCGAGTCTCCTTGGCCGACTCGCCGAGTCGGTCACTTACTCCTCGACCCGAATCCCGCTCGGACTCACCGAGTTCCTCCTTGGACTCGAAGAGTCGTCCCTTAAACTGAGGGTTTCCTTTCCTTTCTTGGCCTTCCTGACTTTGGGTGTTACAACTCTCCCCTACTTAAACTAAACTTCGTCCTCGAAGTTTGCTATGGCCAACTGCCTGTGATCTGCTTCCAATACTCTACTAATTGCTCCAACACCAGCTGCCTACCTTCGCTGGTCTTTCGCCCGGTCATTCCGACCAACATTAAACCTTGCGGATAATAATCCCGGGCCAACCCTGACCCTGAACATTTTGGAAACACAACTTACTCAACCGACAATCCTTCTGGTACTCTCCGAGTACTGCACTGAACCCATAGGGGTTCACCCCTCCTTTCCTTGCGCGATTTCCCTGTCTTCTCAAGGCAATGCTCCATAACCAACTATTTCCTCTGTCACTGTGAAGATCCTATCTTCACCAAATCAATTACTCTCGCTACCTCCAGTACGGGTCATTATCGCCAGTATCCACTGGGCATTTCTTTCTACTATAATTTGGTGTCGAGCACCCCACGATCAACTAACTGAATTCCACCATGGACTGCTTACCCGCACTTCTACTGGTTGAAATTTTCTGCTATTCCTTATCTGCCTTCCGGATGAACTGAGAACACCCTGGTCCTTACCAATCTATCAATATCTGGATCATGCCATTCAGGCACTACAATCCTGGGATCCTCGATCCCCTATCTTGACACTAAGGTCCCTACCAGGTCCCTACTGTGCTACTAAAACTCACGGGCCTCGCCCATGGGTCTCACCCAACCATACTACTGAGCAACCCTGCTCTTAAGTCTCACTTATACTGCTACTCTCACACGGGCCTCGCCCACGGGTCTCACCCAACTATATCCTGGAGCGGCCTCTCCCAAGGTCTCACCTCTCTAGGGCTATACAGGCAAACTCCCTACCATTCTCGGCCACTACCCATTCCTGATCCCTATCTGATCACTAGGAGATAAGGGCCTCGCCCCAACTCCGCTAACGAAGCTACTAAGGAATGTTACGGCTTACCCGCAGTCTTACATCACCTTCCATCCCTTACTGCTAGTGAATGCAACAGTTGCCCCGTAGTCTTACAACACTTTCTACCACTGATTACTAATACGAAGGCACCCATGTGCTATCAGCTCTCCAGATCCTCATTCCGATTCTCTTTATTCCTACAGACGATCCACCAATCTGAATTCCCAACCACGTACTAACCATCACCATCACACGCACTAGCTGGTGGGGAGTTTCTCAAACTCCCAACCCTGAACTCCTCAATCCATCAAACAATGTGCTACTTCTTTTCCCTTCTCGGAGATCGAGCACTCATTCTGGATCTGCGTGCTCTTTCCTTTGCACGCTCGGAGGATTCTCCCCCATTTCGATCCTGCTTAACCCTTGCTGCTCAATGCTCAAAAAGAAATCCCAATCCTTGTTACCATTCCATAATCAATCTGCTGAGGACCCGAGCTTACCATAGCTAGGGATCTAACCAATCCATCTCTAAAACTATACAACTCCGATCTAGCGAGACATACCAAGTTCCTCCCAGGCATGCTACAGATATTGAATCCTAGGTAACCTTTTCCAGTAGAGCCCATCCCTTAACTACCATCCAATATCCAAGGTATGCAGATGGCATATAACTCGATCACAATCAAGCCGCACAAAATAAAATACTCATATCGATAATGATGCAGAACCATAACAATATAATCATGCACAAATAAAAGAACTGAAAACGGAAATCGCATACCTGCAACGTCCGATGCTGCTCGCGCCTCCAAGGCAGTCATCTGAAAAGCCCTGCCTCCTACTGCAGGCGCCTCTTCACGGCCCTGCCGGCCGTCCGTGATCCTCAAAGTTACAGGGGCAGGCGCCATCACCCGTCCTGCTGAAAACAAACTGGGGCACTGGGCTTTCTTGTGGCCCCGCTGATTGCAGTGAAAACATATCAAGTCAGATCCCTGTGTGGTGGAAACAGTACATTCCCTGCTAAAATGACCAGTCCAACCGCACTTGAAGCAGCCAGGCTCACCATCGCTACCACTCCTGCACGCACCCCCGTGCGCCCTACCACACTTCCCGCACCGGCTGCGGTCCTGATAATCCTTCAATCTCGGATCCGATCCCTTGGGCCTTTTGCCCGAACCTATGGCTACCTGAACCTCATCCGACTTCCTCTTCCGGATCTGCTCCAAATCAATTTCCCTCTCTCTAGCCCGAGAAATCATATCTTCCAGCGTCATACAGCTGGATCTGCTCACAAAATCCCTGATGTCATCCATCAACATCTCATGGTATCGGGCCTTCTTCATCTCCTCATTCGCGACATACTGCGGTACAAGAAGATCCCTCTCCCTGAACTTGGCGGTGATCTCCGCCACAGTCTCAGTGGTCTGCGTCAAATCCTAAAACTCTCGTGCCAATTGCTGCACCTCAATAATCGGTGAAAACTCAGCCATGAACCTGGCCGAGAAATCGCTCCATGTCATCGCGTCCAACGCGGCATCATCCCCCAAAGCATGACCAATCTCTTCCCACCAATCCCTCGCTCTGTCCTTCAGAAGACAGGAGGCGAGTCTGACCTTGTCCCCCTCGGGACACCGGCTCGTACGGAATGCGTTGGCAACATCAGCCAACCATCTGCTACTAGCGATAGGGTCCTTAGCCCCATGATAATCTGGTGCCCCGCAAGCCCTGAACTCTCGAAATCAAGGTACGCGCTCCCATCAATGCAATCATCTCGGTACGGAAGGCTCCCAGCCTCTCATCTAAGATTTCCAGTATACCCTCCTTGACTGTGCCAAAGATCACAGGAGTCTGGTCTAGAATACTGCGTGTAACCTCAGCTGATATCAACTCCTTCATTCGCTCCTCGAGTTGCTCGGCTCCTGAACCCGAGCCCGATCCCTCTCCGGCGTCTGATCCGCCCGTTGGTCTCTCTCTCAGAATACTCATCACCATGCTGAAAATATAATACATCCACTATCAGAATACTCATCACTGGTGCAAGACCAAACACACACACTACCAGGTTCCCGGTCTTGTCTTGGCTTTTCCCGAATAGAGTACGGATCCTCTGCTTTCAGTAGTACGGGCCCATACTACCTTCCACATCTATCCATACTTTCCTCAGGACTTGCTTCGACTCCACAAGGTCCCTTTTTTATTATCACTGCTCCTAGCACTCTCTCATCCTATGCTTACCCTAGGGAAACCTCTGACTCAACTCAAACCAGTCCTCAACTGCTGAAGGTCTCCTTGTGATGCCAATTAGCCATTACCTAGATACCATCACATGTGACGAGGCTCAGATAATCCTTCGAGTAAAAGGCTCGTCCCTACAACGGTTGGACTCAAACAAGAGCTGCGAAATAGGGCCAAATCCAGCACTCTGAGATTATTCAACCCTGAACACATGTGACGTGACGTATCCACCTAATGGCTAATTCCAATCACTCGGAATCCCATATCGCACAAAATACACAAGCAATCATATCCACATAGCAAAAATCTGAACTAGCATGCAACACAACTCATAGACTCAGGCATAACCTAAACAGGCTATCCTACTACTGTCTAATCAGCACTATCATGCAGCTCAAAGCACATATAACAGGCACATAAGGCATCCTCCCTAGATCCTTAGTCCTAATCTAGCATGTTGTTCTACTAACTGATAATCATAACATAAACTTGTATGGGTATTTTGGGGTACTTACTTGAGCTCGGCTGATTGCATGCACCACACCCTCTTCGTCTTTTCAAAGTTCTTTTCTTTCTGAATTCTTTTTGCTTTTCTAAAACTGTTTTCTTTCTCAAAACCCTCTTTTTACAAAACTGTCTTTTCATTTTGAAAACTTCTATACCAATTCCTCAGTTTGAGTTCAGACACACCAGACAGCATGTCCGAATCCCTCAAACCAAGGCTCTAATACCAACTTGTAACATCCCAAAATTCAAGACTAAAAATTTCCTTTAATAAAACATTACTGAAAGCAAAATCATCAAACCAAAACAGAATCAGAGTATTAATTTCCAAAACACATGTTCGTTATCAGAGTAAAACATTCCCAGGCTGTCTAATCTATGGTGTGTGCCATGCGATCACCCCGAGCTCTTCCCACCGCTACCGGAAGTACCTGAAACCAAAACTGAAAACCGTAAGCACGAAGCTTAGTGAGTTCCCCACCCTACCACATACCATGCATAACCACATACTACACATATTGGGCCACGCCCGCTATCCTGGGCCTCGCCCGCTACAACGGCCCCGCCGCTCCAGGCCCCACCTGGCTTCGAGCCCCGCTCGGATACAGATCTGTTTCACTTAGGCCTCGCCTGTCACAGGGCCTCGCCCGCTAACATATAATAGCACATAAACTTATCACAACACATAAGCTAAACACATACTAACAGATCCTGTCCAAAGGCCTCGCCTATCCTGGGCCTCGCCCTTGTCCTGCTACTGATGAGTCATGGAACCCCGTCCATGCTCCTACTGATAGTGAGATACGGGCCCAACCCACACTCACTCTTTCCCTAACTTGGGCCTCGCCCTTGATATGTTGCTATTGAGATGTGGAACACCATCCACACTCTACAATTGGTGAGATACGGGACCTCACCCACACTCACCTCCCTACCAGGCACATACAAGTATCACACAGACAACAAGTATAAACTATCACATAAACCATTCCTTGGGCACCCGCCCGCTATCATTGGACCTCGTCCTGGATATCATACTAGTGTATTGTGCCTAGGGCTAACCCCCGGGTCTTCTTACTCATAAGTACATGGGCCGGCATTGTGGTCGTAGACCTATTCACACAAAGGGAAACTCACCTGCACTTGCTGGACTTGCTAATAACCCTTCTGGATGCTGACCGACAATTCCCTGAACCGCTGCTCCGCTAGCTCCCCGAGCTACCAATATCAATGCAACACTTAGTCTAACTGGCCCCCGAAAGTCAACCAAGTCAACTCTGGTCAACGCCAAAGTTCTGGTCAAAGTCAACCTTCCAGGTCAACCCTACTCGCCGAGTCTATCTACTGATTCATCGAGTTCACATGTTCAAAGTCCTTCCATTCGCGACTCGACTCGCCGAGTCAGTCCATGACTCGCCGAGTCTACCGATTTCCGAGTCCTGACCTGTCCGACTCACCAAGTCTCCACTCGACTCACTGATTCGAGTCTCAACTCGAAGGGTTTGGGGGTTTCACGACCTGACTCGCCGAGTACCAGGCCATCTTCATCCAACTCGACGAGTTCCTCCCAATCTTCATGCTACTCGCCGAGTCCACTCAAAGGACTCGCCGAGTTCATTCAGATTTTCACACATGCAGAGGACTTTTAAGTCATGCATGGACTCCAAACTGTAGATGTCACACCCCCGAACCAGACGGCGGAAACGTCCGAGGGCTGTTGTGACTTAATTGAATACCATCACAGTGAATATACATGAAACATAACATCGTTCATCACCATGCATTGAAATAGTACAACTGGTAGTGTTTACATTTAGTACATTGTTTCATAACATTACATTCCCAAAAAGTAGATTGTTCGATACTAGTTAAACAAACAACAAGACATCACTGAGTACATTTTTCCCTTCGATTTATCTGTTACCTGAGAATACAAGTATTTTGAAAAACGTCAACATATGAAATGTTGGTGAGTTCATAAGTAATGTTTGCAACATAATGTTTTGTATTGTTTGGAAAACCACCAGAAAATCCGATATTTTCTGAAAAGAGTATCGTGTAAAAAGTGTGAAGATCCGTAAGTATGCTTGTTTGTTTCTATAAATGAAAAAAAAATCGTTAGACTTGGTATGCATCTTGTAGGTGTATGAATTGAAAACCCTAGGAAAACCCGATGTTTTCCTAATACTTTGAATTACGCGTTTTATATATCGTTATACCGTTGTGACGTGTGTATTCGATAATTCCAGGTGACATTGGATTAATTATGGATTGTGAATTGTTATAAACACGCATTAATGAAAACGACTAGTTTACAACTATACAAACGATCCCTTAGGCGTCGTCCGTACTATTCACTTAATCCAACCACCCTGACTTCCCATAGCCCCACAACCGAGGAGAAAAGAGGGTGCGAAGCCCCCGCTATTTCCATAAGTCGTTCAAGGCTATCGTGAATGCGAAAGACCCTTGGCCCGAATCGCATTGGTGAATTCTCGACTTTGCTAGCAGTACTAAAAGACCCTTGGGGCCCAACAACACAAAAGCCAGTGAAAGTCCTTTTACATGGAATTAGGTCATATAAGTCCCAACAACATGTAAGCGAGTTTCCTTCGGGCCTAAAGATCATGTCATTGGGCTAGCTAGGCCCAACAAGAACAATTTGAAACTTTCAGGCCCAAAGATGGTGTATCGACGTCTGGTGAATTCCCGCGTGTGTATTGACTTCCCGTAATTTCAGCGTGTGTATTGTAGTATCGTCGTGTATAGATTTTTGATTCATTATTGATTCGAGACCGAATCAATTCGTTTGGTAACGATTTTTGATGTTGAAGGTGTATTATGTTTCGTCAGTAGTCGTGGTACTAGTATTTCATCATGACAGATTTATTGTTTAAAACATTGGAATTTTACTTTTACAGCCCCTTTCTTTTGAATAAATTTACACTTTTAGCCCTTTTTATAAAAGAATTTCCATTTTAGTCCTTAAACCATTTTTCTTGACACTTTAGTATCAAAACTTGTTGAAAAGGGTATTTTTCAGCTCAAAATTATTTGAAAAGCAGTTTTAGTCCCTCAGAATGAATTTTTCTCGGCTGAAACCTCACTTTTCGCAAATTTTACACTTTTGGCCCAAAATAGAAAATTTTTGCATCTTTGGTCCCTTTTACATATGAAAAGTATTTTTAACCCTTGAAATGGACTTGGAGCACTAGTAGTCCCCTGTTTTACAGAAAAGTACAGTTTCAGCCCCTCTAATTTGAAAATCTCGCAATTTGGGCTTTATTGGGCCGAAAAGTTTAGTTTTGGCCCATTATGCTTAAAAATTCACATTTTAATCCTTCAAAAGAGTAAATTTCCAGAAAATACATTCTTGAAACTGTTTTGACTCATCTCATCCCTCAGAATTTGTGTTTTGACATTTTGGGCCCTTTAGTTTCATATTTTTAGCATTTTGAGTCCAAAAATGGGTTTTAAACCCAAAGATGTTCATATTAACCAACTTGGTTATTTTTCTAGAAATGATTTGTGTGAAATAACATAGTTTATACTTATTTCATGCAACTTAATGTAGGTCTCAGTCTTAAGGTCTTTTTGACTAGATCCAACACCACAATCACATAAGAACATATATACAAGCATAAAAATCACACAAAGCATACATATACTCATAGATCTACACATTTGCTTGTATTCCCCCCCCCCCCCACAAAACTTATAAAAACCAAAAAATAGGGGGTATGAAGCTCACCTTGAGTTGTAGTTTCGGTTTTGAAGAGAGAAAAGAAGAAAATTTCGATCCTAGCAAGTCTTCTTGGTAGATCTCGAGTTTAGTGACTTCTAAGGTGCATGATCACAAGTTGGAATAGATTTAGAAGAGATTTTGATGAAATGAGGTAGCTAGATCATAGATTAGTCATCAACTTACCTTAGATGATGTGTTTGTGGGAAAAACCTCCTTGAAACGCTCTTGATTCTCGAAAATTTGATGAAGAAAGGTGAGGGTGTTCCTTGAGAGAGTTTGATAAACAAAAAGTGGTTGAAGTGTGTGTGTGTGTGGGAGCTCTCGGCCGAGAACAAGAAGAGAGGGGATGAGAGAGAGGTTTGACAAGATAGTTGCATGGAGATATGTGTGTTGCATGGAAATCCTATGTGCAAAAGTGAGGTGTCACCCAACAAAGTCAACCCTCCTTCTTTGTGGGCTTGGGCCGAGAATGGAGAGGGGAGTGAGGGGATTTTTGGGCTTTTTGTCCTTAAGCCCATGTTATATTTAGGTTGGGTGATTTTTAGCCCTATAAAATATAAGTGTGATTTTTATGCTTTATTAGGCTATATTAGGTTAATTATGGTCCATAATAGTTCATAATATTTAATTCATTTCATTCTAGGCCCAATATGGCCCAACATGTTGAAATAAATGAAAGTGGGTCCAATTAGAGCCCATTTAAGAGTTCTAAGTCCAAGAAGGTCAAATTGGAAGCTTATTGGTCCATTGGGCCCAATAAGGAAGTCCTAGACCAAAATGGACCTAAACAAGAACTTCTAGGGTTCCCAATTGCTTGTTGAGTATTTTTTAATGCTTGTATGGTGTATTTGATTGCAAATTTTTGTGGTCATAAAGTAAGCATCATACATGCTCTTAAGACTTTGATTCATAATTTTACTACATTGTTGTAGTTACAAGGCACAAAATTTCTAGTTGTGACAGTAGATCTGCCCTTCCCAAGCCTATTCCTCACGTAAAGTTGCAAACTTTACGTGTAGAGAAGGAGATCTAGGCTAAACACACCATAAACTAGGGTTTAAGGCAAGGAGGCTCCATAATCAACTCAAGGGAAATTACTTTATGCTTTACAAGGCCAAAATATGCTTAGATCCGAAGTAGCAGCTTCAGATCTGGCTTCTAACTCAAAAAGATAACTAATCATGGCTAAAAAGCCCCCAAAACTCTCAACTATAATAGATCTAAAGGGAGGAAACGACTTAATACCTTCAACAACTAAGAAAGGTTCCCCAAACTTCAGATTTAAGGCCAATCCTTGAAGCTTCAATGATTCCCCTCTTTCTTCTTCCTTCAAATCAGCCAAAAATGGCTTGGAAGCTTGAATGAGCAACAATGGGGCTTGGGGTTCGATGTTCTGGGTGAGAGAGGAAGTAAAGGAACCCTAGGGAAGAGAATGAGACGTTTAAATAGGCTCCAAGTCCCAGATTTAGGGTTTTCCTCGTTCAGACCAGACTCGCCGAGTCTCCTTGGCCGACTCGCCGAGTCGGTCACTTACTCCTCGACCCGAATCCCGCTCGGACTCACCGAGTTCCTCCTTGGACTCAACGAGTCGTCCCTTAAACTGAGGGTTTCCTTTCCTTTCTTGGCTGTAACACCGTGATTTCCAAAAACAAAATTTTCATTTAAATAAGCAATTTAATATTAAAAACACTTGTTTAAAATCTTATTCACATTCGAATTACAAAACATAGTTTCATTTTCATTATAATAGAAGACCAGGATCCTCCAAAACACAACTCTTTCTTCGGTGTGTACAATCGAACCGTTGCCATCCCGCGTTACTGTAAGAACCTGAAACAACATAACATAAACAACGTAAGCACGAAGCTTAGTGAGTTCCCCAATATACCTTACGCACATACGCCTTCCGGCCCGGACCTTTCGGTCCACATAACATTGCCTTCCGGCCCGTAATAGTATCGCCTTCCGGCCCATAATATATATCGCCTTCCGGCCCATACACATATATAACACATAATACAAATACTCTAACACATAAAGCACATATATCATATATCATACCTGACCTTTCCGTCACATAATACCTTGCCTTCCGGCCCATATATAAGCATGTATATCATGCGTAGCAGCTAACTTTCCATTTATAGCATATAAACATAACACATAACATACTTGACCTTCCGGTCATACAATCAAACCCTTCCGGGTGAGGTATAGTGAGAAGACTCACCTCGCGGACACTGGAAGATAACAACTCCTAAAATCCCTTGCACTTGATCCTCCGAGCTACAAGCTCCCTGTAACATCATATATCCCTTATTAATACTTCTATCTTCCACGTTAACTGGCCCTAAGAAATCACCCCAGTCAACTCTGGTCAACAGTCCATTGTCAGCTCGACTGGACTCGGCGAGTTCCCTGGCGACTCGGCGAGTCTGGTCGTCCTTCAATCCTCTAAGATTCCCCTTCTACTCGTCGAGTATCCTCTTTGACTCGACGAGTCGCTCCTGGAAGAATCGCGGGGCCACCCCGACTCCACTCGCCGAGTCTGAAGAACAACTCGGCGAGTCCCAGTGAATCTTCAAGCTACTCGCCGAGTCTGATCATCCGACTCGGCGAGTCCACGCCATGCAGTCGATCAAACTGCTTCCTGAGATACATATTTTCCCGAATATACAAACATAGTACCTTCTGGACCTCTAAGGATACTAATACAGGGTTATAAACGTTGGATAACAACACAACAATCCATCTAATCTCCAAATGGGTTTCACAAACCCTAAATCCATGCACACATTCATATAACAGAAAATAATCCGAAAGGTTACCTGAATGATGCACTCTCAGTGTCCCCAAACCTCAGAACTCGACCCCCTTGCTCTTCCTTTGGCCAAAATCCTTCCTCTTCTTGCACCACAATTCCTTCAAAGTCAATAATGGCCTTCAAGTTTGCTCTAGATGCCACAGTCGTTTAGGGTTCTCCACAATCGGCCAAAAGACGTGAAATGACGACATAACCACCCTTATATACGACCCAATACGAAACGGCTAGGGTTTCCGCTGAACAGCGTCGACTCGCCGAGTCCATACCTGGACTCGTCGAGTCCAGTCGCGAACCCGCGACCAAATCTGCGACCCTACTCGGCGAGTCTTGCTCCAACTCGCCGAGTCTCCCCTTTAAAACACCCCAAAATGCAATTTAACAATACTTGAGATTTTGGGCTGTTACAATTCTCCCCCACTAGAATTAGACTTCGCCCTCGAAGTCTCACTCTGAAAATAGCTCTGGCTGCTGCTCCCGCATCTCACGTTTCGGCTTCCCTAGACACTACCGATCTCTCCCGAGACCGCTACTAAACCAATACCAGAGGTACCTCCTTGTTCCTCAGAACCTTGATCTTCCGATCTCCGACGGCCACTGGCCTCTCGACGTAACACAGGCTCGCATCCACCTAATCGTTCTCTAGTAGAACCACTGCTGACTCATCCGCTATACACCTCTTCAACTGCGACACATACCAGTGTCATGGATTCGTCCCAATTCCGTTGACAGCTCCAAACGATAGGCCACCCTTCCTACCTTCGCACCTTCACGAAAAGACCCAACATACCGGGGCCCCCCATTTACCCCTCTTCCTAAATCGAAGCACCCCATCAGAAATACGAAGTCGCTGACCTGAATCACATGCTCGTAACGACGTCTGCCTGCATAACTTTCCTGTTAACTCTAGACGATCACTAACTCTCTTTAACCTGCTGAGTCTGCTTTGTCAACTAAAGTACGAAGTCTGAACTGCTCATCACTCTCTGTAATCGGAAATTACCCACGATGCACTCTGCTCCAAATCTCAACGATCACTCAACCCATAAGGGTTAGGAACCCTGAACCACCGGATCCCCGATCCAAAGCCCACTTTGCCCATTCCGGACCGACTGAGAGATCCGTTCTCCCTCTCAGATCAACTCTCACAAGTTCCCTCTTGCCATCACATACACATACTGAACTAGTCCCAACACCCGCAGGTGGAAAGACCCGATACACTGATGATATCCTCGAACATCTCCCAAGATGAACCACTACATCCACCCTACACTCTGATCAGATTCACACTGAGAATTTAAAATTTTCTCTCTCCATGCATCCCTTCTGAGCCTCAACAGACATCCCAACCCGGATGGGTTCCTACTTCACTGCCGCAAACACGATGCTCGAAACCATACTTGAAATACTCTAACCATAACTCTGCTCTGCAGCTTTCACTTTCGTGAACTTGCACCCCTTCGGAGTTACACCTTCCTCTTTTCCTTTTTCCAAGGAACCCTCTTGGCCATAATGCCACTCCACCCGGTGCCACGGTGCTCGCCCCAAGCGACACCACCCTTTTCGCGTAACCGCTATCCACATACTATGGTTCCCATTGCAGGGGCTCTCAATCCCATGCACTCTCTCCACTCATCAGAATCACTGCCTCAGCTAAACAAGATCACTAACCCGGGGCCAGACCTTCCAATGCAATCACACTGCACATACGCGATCCGCGAATCTCAAACTAATCCAGCAATACCAACAGAGTCTCCAGTATGACTGGACCGACTCTCATAACACATACTAGCCACTCGAGGCTATATCACTGTGGGTCCGTACACCCAACTCTGCGAACCCTTAGGTTCTAACTCTGGAACCTTCCGGTTCCAGCTCTAGAAACATGCACAACATAATCCCGTGGGATTAATGCAGTACAACCCATCACGTTCCTCAAACATACCAATACTCTGATCACATAACCCCGATTACTTACTCAAGCTTGATCCCGGCCTTCTCTCAGGCCTCCAAAATCGAATGCCCTAGGTCTGTATCCCGCCCCGCATACCCGACACTCGCTCTCGTCGGCCTATACTCTGCGCTGACAAACACTGCTGAATCCCGGCAGCTAAGCACCCTCACATACTCATCGATCTCCCGGAGAATTTTCTAATTCTCCCCCACTAAAGCACTGACTAACTGCCACCGATCGTCATTAACGACCTTTCAGAACCATCCTGCACAAAGAGAACATTTACCCACTGACTGCTTCCCACAAGCGTAAGCAACCCTCAGCAAAACACATCTCCTCCCTGATCAATCCGTTCAAAAGAATCCGATCTTTCAATTATCCACTCCACAAATGCAGATGCTACCCGTCATTCGACCCAGTGCCGCATCTCCACTATCAACCCTCACGAACGATGACCAACGGAATTCCCAAGCAATAACCCATAACCAAACCCACAACCTGCCAAAGGTTGAATATCGCATCGAAAACCGCACAAGGCTACCGGTACCAAAACACCAAACTATAATCATACCAAACCATCAGGGAACAACGAATGCCAAGCGAAAACCTGAAGCACCAATCCATAACCATGCCAAACCCGCGAAACAACGAATACCGCATCGAAATCCACACCAGACACCAGCACAAACAATACGCCACAATCAACGCAAGCTACTCAAGACATCAAGAGAGCATCATACCCGCAGCTGCCTCCGGCACTGCTCCATCTCCCTCTGCCGCAAGCCGATAAGCACGACCCTGAGCCCTTGGGCTCTGCTCCATCCTGTCCTCCTCCTGAACTCCCCAAGGTGGCCGATGCTAGAGCCTGCACCGGTCCTGCAGGAAACTGTGGACGGTTGACCCTCAAACGTCCAACCTGCCGACACTGATAACAAATCCTGAAATCCCGAATTGGCACTGACTGCCGACAATCCCGTGCACCATGCCTCTCCTTTCCGCACTTGCGGCACGCACCACTGGGCCAACAAGCTCCGGTGCCATCTCTCTCACACTTCCCACAAGTGTGACCGCTCCGATCCCCCATTCTAACGTCTACGGTCATGGACCGTTTCGGCGCCGACTGCGACTGCATCGGGGCCTGCCTCATCTCACGCTACTGCAACTCAACCTCTAACTCACGCCACATGGCGGCCTCCTGCGATACCAACACGGTCTCGCGTCTCTGCGCAGACACGAACTGTCTGATACCCCCCCCCCTCTTGAGCATACTCGGATATCGGGACATCTGAGCCTGCTCCGAAGCGAACTCAGGGCAAAACATCGCCCTCTCAATAAACATCCCGGTGCTCTCAGTCACCGACTCCAAATCCTGCCTCAGCTTAAAGAACTTCCGAGCCAATTTCTCCTTTTCATCCCGCGGAACATAGCGAGTACTGAACATCCTTCTGAATTGATCCCATGAAACCGCAGCCCTCGGCGCATCGGAAAATGACCTCGTGGTCAATCTCCACCAATCCTTCGCCCCGAGCCTCAACAGGTTCAGAGCACACCCCACCCTCTGATCAGCAGGGCATAAACTCGTGGAGAAACACCCCTCCATGTCTGATAACCATCTCATAGCAACAATCGAGTCCTGAACTCCATCGAATGTGGGAGGCTTCGCATAATAGAAGTCCCGATACTGAAAACCCCGACTAGCCCCTTTCTTTGCCGTTGCTACAGCCGCTGTAACCGCCGCGGCAGCCGTCTCTGCGAAAGCCGCATATCGCTCATCAAACTACTTCAATCATAGTGGTCCTGATCGACCCAAACAATTCTGGCGACTCAGCCCGCAACAATGCAGCAACCTCATCACGCCGGATCTCGCGAATCCTCGCATCCCGCTCGCTCGTGCTCGTCCGATCGATAACCGGATAACAAGATAGCCACAAGCATCATCCACTACGAACCATGGTACTCATCCCATGACATCCCTCCTCAACATGCTTCGGTGTATGGTACCTGAACCATAGCACCACTCCTCAATCTGCTCCAATGTATAGCACTCGAACCACAACATCTATCTCAAACTGTCCCGATGTATGGTGCCCTGACCATAACATCACTCTGTATCCGCTCCGATGTACGGTATTCGAACCATAACATCACTCCTCAATCTGTTCCTTAGGACCTTCAGAATGCCCCCTGTATCAAGTATGGGTCCTCTGCTTTCAGTAGTACGGGCCCATACTACCTGCCACATCTACCCATACTTTCCACACGGACCATCCCAGAGTTCCTAAGTAGCTGATAAACCTGCTCTTTCACCCATCTCATCGCGCGTGCTCGCTTTCCAGCGAAATCCTCTACTCTACCAGCGCACTCATCTGGCTAGGTTTACTCCCTAGTCCCTTCCGCTGTCCTCCCACTTCTTTGCTATCAGCTGCTGAAGAGTTCCTAATGATGCCAGCCCTCTACCTCCTGAGTATCGTCATACTCACTTAGTAGCTGACTCCCATCATCGATAACTCCACAAAGCACAAAGCAAGCAGCATTCGAGAATTGAAGCATACATAGGACTCCCCTCCTGTGGTAGCTCCACCTTCTCGGCTCATCCTCGGAAGTACCTCTGTACCCCGTAGCTTTACCCCTTGTGCGTTCTAACTAGATACTCTCACTTATCACATACACACAAAAGCATAACGCACATATAACAGCAAACCCTAGACTAAGGCATCACAAATCAGGCCACTCTAGTCCTAAGATGTGAAATACCTAGCCTGTCTCTAGCATGCAATAATATCTCATAAAGTGCATAATAGATATTTCATAATACAAAAGTAAGAGTATTTTGGGAAATCACCGTTTGGCTCTGGCTGATTGTACACACTGCTCTTTCTTGCTTTCTCTTTGAACTCTTATTCACTTTTAGAAAACCATTTATTTGGAAAACTTTTTCTTACTTCCTCAGTTTGAGTCCAGATTTACCCGTAGGCGCGTCCGAATCCCTCAAACCAAGGCTCTGATACCAATTTGTAACACCGTGATTTCCAAAAACAAAATTTTCATTTAAATAAGCAATTTAATATTAAAAACACTTGTTTAAAATCTTATTCGCATTCGAATTACAAAACATAGTTTCATTTTCATTATAATAGAAGACCAGGATCCTCCAAAACACAACTCTTTCTTCGGTGTGTACAATCGAACCGTTGCCATCCCGCGTTACTGTAAGAACCTGAAACAACATAACATAAACAACGTAAGCACGAAGCTTAGTGAGTTCCCCAATATACCTTACGCACATACGCCTTCCGGCCCGGACCTTTCGGTCCACATAACATTGCCTTCCGGCCCGTAATAGTATCGCCTTCCGGCCCATAATATATATCGCCTTCCGGCCCATACACATATATAACACATAATACAAATACCCTAACACATAAAGCACATATATCATATATCATACCTGACCTTTCCGTCACATCATACCTTGCCTTCCGGCCCATATATAAGCATGTATATCATGCGTAGCAGCTAACTTTCCATTTACAACATATAAACATAACACATAACATACTTGACCTTCCGGTCATACAATCAAACCCTTCCGGGTGAGGTATAGTGAGAAGACTCACCTCGCGGACACTGGAAGATAGCAACTCCTAAAATCCCTTGCACTTGATCCTCCGAGCTACAAGCTCCCTGTAACATCATATATCCCTTATTAATACTTCTATCTTCCACGTTAACTGGCCCTAAGAAATCACCCCAGTCAACTCTGGTCAACAGTCCATTGTCAGCTCGACTGGACTCGGCGAGTTCCCTGGCGACTCGGCGAGTCTGGTCGTCCTTCAATCCTCTAAGATTCCCCTTCTACTCGTCGAGTATCCTCTTTGACTCGACGAGTCGCTCCTGGAAGAATCGCGGGGCCACCCCGACTCCACTCGCCGAGTCTGAAGAACAACTCGGCGAGTCCCAGTGAATCTTCAAGCTACTCGCCCAGTCTGATCATCCGACTCGGCGAGTCCACGCCATGCAGTCGATCAAACTGCTTCCTGAGATACATATTTTCCCGAATATACAAACATAGTACCTTCTGGACCTCTAAGGATACTAATACAGGGTTATAAACGTTGGATAACAACACAACAATCCATCTAATCTCCAAATGGGTTTCACAAACCCTAAATCCATGCACACATTCATATAACAGAAAATAATCCGAAAGGTTACCTGAATGATGCACTCTCAGTGTCCCCAAACCTCAGAACTCGACCCCCTTACTCTTCCTTTGGCCAAAATCCTTCCTCTTCTTGCACCACAATTCCTTCAAAGTCAATAATGGCCTTCAAGTTTGCTCTAGATGCCACAGTCGTTTAGGGTTCTCCACAATCGGCCAAAAGACGTGAAATGACGACATAACCACCCTTATATACGACCCAATACGAAACGGCTAGGGTTTCCGCTAAACAGCGTCGACTCGCCGAGTCCATACCTGGACTCGTCGAGTCCAGTCGCGAACCCGCGACCAAATCTGCGACCCTACTCGGCGAGTCTTGCTCCAACTCGCCGAGTCTCCCCTTTAAAACACCCCAAAATGCAATTTAACAATACTTGAGATTTTGGGCTGTTACATTGGCCTTCCTGACTTTATGTGTTACATGGTCCGTACCTCCCGACCTTCCGGTCCATGTCATCTTGACCTTCCAGTCCATAACATCTTGACCTTCCGGTCCTTATCATACATAGCATACATAACACATACATATCACATATCAACATATAGCACTTATATCTCATAGCATACAAGACTTTTCGGTCACACATAGGTACCCTTCCAAGTACAGTATAGGGAGAAGACTCACCTCGGTCCTCGGTATCTCGGATAGTCTCGCACTCGAACACACTGGTCTAGCCCCCGCCTAAACACATAACAATACTCTCAGATAAATTACGGCTCTCAAAGGCTAGATTAAATCCACTCAACAATTTCCACAGAAGGGTAAAAGACCATTTTACCCCTCCCTGACCCAAAAGTCCAAAGGTTGACCAAAACCCTAAAAGTCAACAGAAAGCAGTACGCGGCGCGTACCTTCTCTGTACGCGGGGCGTACGCCGGCGAACCGCAATCGGGGCCTCAACCCCTTACACTGCGCGTACTGAGAGTTACGCCCATCGTAAGTCTCAGTTTCATCCATACCATGGATTTTGGTCTTAAACGGTTAAGACATTCCTTCAACTTCTAGATCTGACTCTCCTTAAGCCTCTTATCCCATAAAGTTGGAACCTTTAAGCTTTGGCATGGCTGTAAAGGCCCCTACACCCTCTAACACCTTTCCTCTTCCCCTCCAAAGGTCTAGATTTCATGCATGGCTCAATATTCACGTCCAAGATTGCATTTTTATGAGCATACAACACCTATAGTCCTAACATATGAGAGATCTAGGCCAATGGAGACCATTTGCTCATAAAGTCTCCATATTGGGACCAAAAACCCTAGAAATTGGTCTAAGAAGCACACAACACAAATAACACGACAAGATTTGAGCTTTTTACCTCAGTAAAAGCTCCAACCTCTGAAAAGCTCAGCTCTATTCTTTCCCACAAACTTCTAGCCTCCAAAATGGCCTCTTCTTCTCTTCCACCACCTTGAAATGACACTAAGAAGCTTAGAACACCAACACACTAACTAGAAACGAAGGAGGGCACTCTTTTAGGGTTTCACTCTCTGGAATGGAGGCTGAGGTCAAGGCCATAGCATTCCTTTTATAGTACACAAGCCCCAAATTAGGGTTCTCATCTGGGCTCGCTATGCCCATCGTAACCCTGGGTACGCTGGGCGTACCCAGGTGAGTCCGCATCCAAAATTAAGTGCGCGAGTACGTGCAACGTACTCCTCAGTACGCCCAACGTACTCACAAGCCCGACATTTCACTTAAGGGGCTTAATTTGACAACTTGGGAAAGGAGAAGGGTTAAATAGCTTTACCTGAATTTCGGGATGTTACAATTCTCCCCCACTAGAACCAGACTTCGCCCTCGAAGTCTCATGTCGAAAACAACTCCGGATGCTGCTCCTGCATCTCCAACTCCGGCTCCAAAGTCAGTTCGGACCCCCTCTGATGCTGCCACTGGACCTGAACCAGGGGCACCTCCTTGTTCCTCAGAACCTTGGTCTTTCGATCCAAGATTGCGATTGGCCTCTCAACATAATTCAGACTCACGTCCACCTAGATATCCTCCAATGGTACCACTGCCGATTCGTCAGCTATATACTTCCTCAGTTGAGACACGTGGAATGTATCATGAATCTGGCCCAACTCCGCAGGTAGCTCCAAACGATATTCTACTCTGCCCACCCTCGCGATCACCCTAAACGGCCCAATATACCGGGGTCCCAGCTTGCCCCTCTTCCTGAATCGAATCACTCCTTTCCAAGGAGACACTTTCAGGAGTACAAAATCCCCGACCTGAAACTCGAGCTCGGATCGTCGCCTATCCGCGTAACTTTTCTGGCGACTCTGAGCTGTCAACAATCTCTGTCTGACCTGTTGTATCTACTCTGTCGTCTGAAGCACTATCTCAGTGCTGCCCATAAGTCACTTTCCTACCTCTCCCCAATAGATGGGAGTCTCGTACAACAACTCAAAGGGAGGCATACTAATGCTCGAATGGTGGCTGTTGTTATAAGAGAACTCAGCCAATGGCAGATACGTGTCCCAACTCCCTCCGAAATCCAACACACATGCCCGAAGCATGTCTTCGAGCGTCTGAAGCATCCGTTCACTCTGTCCGTCCGTCTGTGGGTGGTAAGCGGTACTGAAATGCAGCCTCGTGCCCAACTCCTCGTGGAACTTCTTCCAGAACCTGGAAGTAAAACGTACATCCCGATCTGATACAATCGAGATCGGCACTGCATGCCGCGATACCACCTCTCTCACTTAAACCTCTGCCAGCCTCTCAGCAGAAGAGCTCTCACTGATAGCAAGGAAGTGAGCGCTCTTCGTCAGCCGGTCGACGATCACCCTAATTGCATCAACACCCCTCGCGGTCCTCGGCAGCTTTGTGATGAAATCCATAGAAATATGTTCCCACTTCCATTGGAGAACCTCAAGTGCCTACAAAAGGCCATGCGGTCGCTGGTGCTCGGCCTTAACCCTGCGACAGGTTAAGCACCTCTCAACAAACCATGCTACATCCCTCTTCATACATGGCCACCAATAATCTTTCTTCAAATCCAAATACATCTTAGTGGCCCCGGGATGGATCGAAAATCTTGATTTATGCGCCTCCTCCATCAAGGTGGTGCGCGCTCCGCCTGCATACGACACCCAAATCCGGCCCTGAAGGGTCATCAGCCCACGACTATTGGTAACGAACTCCGGCACCTGCCCGATCACTCGCTCCCTCTTCCGTTTCTCCGGTCTCATGGCCTCTGCCTGGGCCTCCCGAATGGTGTCCAACACCAGAGTCATCACTGTCAACCGCATGCAAATATCTCAAATCGGGGCGCTTTTCGCCCTACGGCTCAGGGCATTAGCTATGACATTAGCCTTGCCTGGGTGGTACATGATCTCACAATCGTAATCCTTTACCACATCCAGCCATCTCCTCTGGCGCATATTCAGATTGGGTTGGTCCATCAAATACTTCAAACTCTTGTGGTCTGTGTAGATTGTACACCGAACCCCATACAAATAGTGACGCCAGATCTTGAGGGCGAACACCACTGCCCCCAACTCCAAATCATAGGTGGGATACCTTGTCTCATGAGGCTTCAGCTGCCTCAACGCATACGCTATCACCTGCCCCATCTGCATAAGTACCGCACCCAACCCCGATATCGATGCTTCACAATACACCACAAAATCCTCCATCCTTTCCGGGAGGGCTAGCACCGGGGCTTCACACAATCTCTGGCGAAGTATCTCAAACGAGGTTTGCTGCTCCGGACGCCATGAAAAAGCAACACCCTTCCGGGTCAACCTGGTGAGAGGCACAACGATCTTAGAGAAATCCCTGATAAATCTCTGATAATAGTCGTCCAACCCTAGAAAACTTCTAATCTAGGTGGGTGATCTCGGTACCTCCAATCTCATAACCGCCTCAATCTTGGCCAGATCGACCAATATCCCATCCTGGTTAACGAGGTGTCCCAAGAACTGGACCTCTTGTAACCAAAAATCACACTTGGTGAATTTGGCGAAAAGCCTCTCCGATCTCAATACCCCGAGAATCTCTCTTAGATGTTCCTCGTGCTGCTCTCTAGATCTCGAGTACACCAAAATATCATCAATGAACACGATCACCGATTGATCCAGCATCGGCCTGCACACCCTGTTCATGAGATCCATGAACGTTGTCGGTGCATTAGTGAGTCCAAAAGGCATCACCACGAACTCATAATGCCGATAACGAGTTCTGAACGCCGTCTTCAGGATATCTTCATCCCAAACCCTCATCTGATGATATCCCGACCTCAAGTCTATCTTGGAGAACCAAGACGCCCCCTTCAACTGATCGAACAGATTGTCGATCCTCGGTAACGGATAACGGTTCTTGACCGTCAACTTGTTCAACTCCCGGTAATCAATGCACATCTGGTGTGAACCATCCTTTTTCTTGACAAAAAGGATCGGCGCTCCCCAAGGTGAGCTACTCGGTCTAATAAACCCTTTCCCTAGCAGCTCCTGAAGCTGCGAGGATAACTCCTGCATCTCTGGTGGCTCAAGGCGATAAGGCGCCTTAGCGATAGGTGCTGCCCCCAGAACTAAATCGATACGGAACTCTACTTGCCTCTCGGGAGGCACACCCGACAATTCGTTGGGTAAAACATCGAGGAACTCGCACACTATCGGAACCTCATCAATCGAACTTGGCCTCCCAGCGGCCACTCGTGTGTCCATCACATAGGCTACAAACCCGCTGCAACCCTGCTGCAAACTCTGTCTCGCTCTGGCAGCCGAAGAAAACGCTGACCCGCATCGGGTACCCTCGTCGTGCACCGTAAGTACTCCCCCACTAGGGTCTCATATCGTAACCAACTGACGCTCACAGTCTATAACAACTCCAAATCGGCTCAACCAATCCATGCCCACTATGACACATACGTCGCCCGTCGCAATCGGGACCAGATCTATCGGGAACTCCACACCGAAGATCTCAAGTATACATCCTTGAATCACATCCGTAGCATACTCTGCTCGCTCGTCAACTATAGAAACTCGCAGAGGTCGACTCAACACCTCTCGTCGGATACTGATGTGCTGACTAAATGCCAAGGAAACAAATGACCGACTCGCACCCGAGTCAAATAATACCAAAGCAGGTATAGAATTCACAAGAAAAGTACCTACGCATATCATAATATAAGAAAAACACCTCAAACTCATCATAAATAAATGAAATAATACATACCATCCACAACATCGGGCGCTGCATGGACCTCCTCCATTGTCAACTGGAAGACTCTCCCGCGAGCCTTCGGTGCCTCGGCCTTCACCGGCCGAACCTCAGTAGTGCGCATGGTGGCAGGGGCAGATCCCTGCTGAGATCCATGTGCTGTCCCTCGCAGTTGCGGACACTCGGATTTCTGATGACCCGTATGGTTGCAATGAAAGCAAACCATAAATCCCTTGGGGCAATCCTTGGCTATATGCCCCTACTTGCCACATTTGTAGCAAGCACTAGATCGACAAACCCTATCGTGTCCCTTGCCGCACCTTCCGCAAGTGCTGCCCTTCTGGCCTCTAGATCTCGAATCGGCGGGCTTTTCCCGCTTGGCTGCCAGCTGAGACTGTGTCGGCCGCCTATCCATCCCCTGAGACTCGGCCTCCTCCCTGGCCTGAGTCTCTAACTCAATCTCCCTCTTCCGGGCATTTTCCTGAAGCTCAGCAAATGTCCTATAAGTTGAGTTCGATACGAACTCCTGAATATCCCTCCTCAGAATGCTCAAGTATCGACTCATGCGTGCCTGCTCGGTAGACACCTGCTCAGGGCAAAACATCGTCCTCTCATGAAACTTCCGGGTAATCACAATAACCGAATCAGTACCCTGCTTGAGGGTCAAGAACTCCTGAGCCAACCGCTCCCTCTCCACAGGGGGAACATACTCATATCTGAACATGGTGGTGAACCTCTCCCAGGTCACCTCAGAAATCTCCGCAAGAGTGAAGATCGTCGTCATGAACTTCCACCAATCCTTCACTCCCAAGCGGAGCTGGTTCAGCGCAAACCGTACCCTCAGATGCTCCGGACAAGAACACATGTAGAAGCATCCCTCGATATCAGAAATCCATCTCATCGCAGCGATCGGATCCTACGTCCCATCAACTCTGGTGGCTTCGTGTTGCTGAACTCCCGAAACAACAACGATTCACCTCCCTGAGGCCTGGCAGCAGCAACGGCGGCAGTAGCTGCAGCAGCCGCAGCCTCAGTCACTGTTGCGTACCGCTCATCGAAGGTCTCAATCAATGTGGTCTTGATAGACCCAAACATCTCTGGAATCTCGACTCGGATGGCAGCAGCCTCCTCCTCATGAATCGGCCTGCGGATCTCCTCCTCGATAACACCACTGCTCTCAGGTGTGTGGCGTGTCCCAACCCTGATGTCTCTTTGAAATACAACATAAAATATCAGAGACCCGCTCGAGTATACTCGCACTCGATAACACATCCCTACTTGTTCCCTGGTACCCTAAGGATTCTTACTTGGACCGCGCACTGATACAGTGTCTTCGGTAGTACGGGCCCTTATACTACCTCCCACACCGCATCAGTATTCACCCCAAGTCCTCCTCCTTGGATCCCGGATCACAAGTACTCTATACGTCGCTAGCATAGGCTACCCTTCGGTAGATCTCTCATAAGCTCCTCACTGCTATCTACTCACTCTCAAGCAGCAGAAATCTTCCTAGGCTAAGGCATCACAAATCAGGCCACTCTAGTCCTAATATGAATACCTAGCCTACTCTAGCATGCAGATCATATCATAACATATCTCATAACACATAATGTAAGGGTATTTTGGGAAATCACCGTTCGGGTGCTGGCTGATCGTACACACTGCTCCATTCTGCCTTTTTCCAAAATCTGTTACTCTTTTAGAAAAATTGCATATTTATGAAAAACTTTCTTGAATCCTCGGTTAGAGTTCAGATACATCCGAAGTTGCACCCGAATTCCTCAAACCAAGGCTCTGATACCAACTTGTAACGACGTAAATTTCAAAACAATTTTTCACATTTTAAAAACACACTTTCATTCATAATTGTTATAAAAATGTCATTGTATCTCATAACAACTCATAATATCACATCCCAAGATCATAATATATAAAACTCCTCATGTGTGTGTACTGAACAAGCCGGCGCCTTCCCGCGATCCTCACTGGTACCTGAAACACATAACACAACACTGTAAGCATACATGCTTATTGAGTTCCCCAAATATCACATACAACACATACGCCTTTCCAGGCCATAACTTTGTGGAACCTTCCGGTCCAAGTGTCTCAGGGGACTTCCGTCCCGAATCCCGGTAGACCTTCCGGTCCCACCCGTATCGACCTTCCGGTCCATGTCATCTTGACCTTCCGGTCCATATCATCTTGACCTTCCGGTCCTTATCATACAAAGCATACATAACACATACATATCACATATCAACATATAACACTTATATCTCATAGCATACAAGACCTTCCGGTCACACATAGGTACCCTTCCAAGTACAGTATAGTGAGAAGACTCACCTCGGTCCTCGGTATCTCGGATAGTCTCGCACTCGAACACACTGGTCAAGCCCCCGCCTAAACACATAACAATACTCTCAGATAAATTACGGCTCTCAAAGGCTAGATTAAATCCACTCTACAATTTCCACAGAAGGGTAAAAGACCATTTTACCCCTCCCTAACCCAAAAGTCCAAAGGTTGACCAAAACCCTAAAAGTCAACAGAAAGCAGTACGCGGGGCGTACAGCGGCGAACCGCAATCGGGGCCTCAACCCCTTACACTGCGCGTACTGAGAGTTACGCCCAACGTAAGTCTCAGTTTCAGCCATACCATGGATTTTGGTCTTAAACGGTTAAGACAATCCTTCAACTTCCAGATCTGACTCTCCTTAAGCCTCTTATCCCATAAAGTTGTAACCTTTAAGCCTTGGCATGGCTATAAAGGCCCCTACACCCTCTAACACCTTTCCTTTTCCCCTCCAAAGGTCTAGATCTCATGCATGGCTCAATATTTACGTCCAAGATTGCATTTGTATGAGCATACAACACCTATAGTCCTGAAATATGATAGATCTAGGCCAATGGAGACCATTTGCTCATAAAGTCTCCATCTTGGGACCAAAAACCCTAGAAATTGGTCCAAGAAGCACACAACACAAATAACAAGACAAAATTTGAGCTTTTTACCTCAGGAAGAAGCTCCAACCTCTGAAAAGCTCAGATCTATTCTTTCCCACAAACTTCTAGCCTCCAAAATGGCCTCTTCTTCTCTTCCACCACCTTGAAATGACACTAAGAAGCTTAGAACACCAACACACTAACTAGAAACGAAGGAGGGCACTCTTTTAGGGTTTCACTCTCTGGAATGGAGGATGAGGTCAAGGCCATAGCATTCCTTTTATAGTGCATAAGCCCCAAATTAGGGTTCTCATCTGGGCTCGCTACGCCTAGCGTAACCCTGGGTACGCCCAGCGTACCTAGGCAAGTCCGCGTCCAAAATTAAGCGTGCGAGTACGCGCAACGTACTCCTCAGTACGCCCAGCGTACTCACAAGCCTGACATTTCACTTAAGGGACTTAATTTGACAACTTGGGAAATGAGAAGAGTTAAATAACTTTACCTGAATTTCGGGATGTTACAATATATATATATATATATATATATATATATATATATATATATATATATATATATAAATTTATGTATGTAATGTACAAGTTTTGTCTAATATATCAAGATATTGAAAAAACATCATAAATGGTCCCTGTGGTTACCCAAAATTTGAAGATTAGTCTCTGTGGTTTAAAAACCTCATAGATGGTATCTGTGTTTTCAAAACTTTTGATGTTTGGTCCTTTTTGCTAACTCCATTAAGTTTATCCGTTAACTGAAGGGTATTTTTGTCATTTCACCACCACAGGGACCATTTATGATGTTTTCTCGTTTTTAAAAAAAATTAAACATAATTAAATATATAAAAGTTCTCTCTCTCTCTCTCTCTCTCTCTCTCTCTCTCTCTCTCTCCAAGAATGTGGAAACTAGAAAGCCTTGAATCAACCATCATAGCCTACATTTTGTGATTGGCTTCTTACACACCACCTCCGACGAACGCTATATCTACCACCACCGACAACCACCTTCATACCTACTGATGGGTTTTTAGCCATAAGAACATCTTATGTGCTCATACAAACCCTAATGCTTGGATCTAGGTTTCTCTATTGTACATGCAATTCATCCAAGACTCTAAACCCTAGATCTAGAATATGATAATCAATATAACATATAAATTAGGGTTTAGATCATACCTTGATTGTTATGTAGCAATAACAATCTCAAATCCTTCTTGTGATGGCTTTAGAAAGCTTAGAGTCACAAATGTCACTCCTCTAATGGTTCACAAACACCAAGAGCAAGAGGATGAAAAAGAGAAGAGAAGGAGGCTGCCCAAAACGTGTGGAAACCCTAATCCATAAGTTCACCACGTTTTTGGGGCATAAGGGTTCTTTAAATAGTGAGGCTATTAGGGTTATCTAATAAGGAAACCCTAATTTGCATGCTTAAGCCCTAAGCAACCCATGGACTCCTTCCTTAACAATCCTTGGACGATTTCTAATGGGCTTCCCCATAGAATTCGTCCAACCTTATATTATAAGGTAATCCATAGCCCAATTGCAATTATCTTATAATTACAATTCCAGTCCCTTAAGTTTAATTAATCTCTTTTAGCCACAAACTTAGTTCTTATTAATTCTTGACTAATATTAATTAAACAATATGATTTCTCCTTTAATATATTATTCTCACAATATATTAATAAATCATATTTAATCCCTTCTCTCCATTATTCATCCTATCAAGTTGCTTTGGTGAAGGCAACCCAAAAGGACCATGCACCATCGGGTCAAGTACATACCAAAATAGTTATGGACTTAGACACTAATCCAACACCTACTACCACTAGTGACCATTCTTACACATAAAGCTCAAATCAAGGTCCATTGTCTACATCTACAAACGCCAAATCTGACCCTGAAATGATAGATCTGCAACATCAAATTCGAGAGAAGAGGGAAGGATTGCGATCGGTTAGATAAGGAGGACCAATCCTTGTGTGATTTGGGAAATATAGAAATAGATGAGAGATCGATCGATTTAGGAGAAAATAGATTGAAGGGAGCTGTGATTTTTGTTGCCTGATTCGATTAAGAACAAGTCGTAGAAAAGGGCAGCGGTTTCTTCTTCTTGTCAGGACACGTATGAGACACATGCATCTAAGAAGCATAGCTGATTGTGACCACGTTTACGAATTGTGTTTTCTCCGGTGGCAGCAGAGGGGAAGTCTGAATCGAAACCTTAAATTTGAATCAAACTGAAATCGGTTGTGTTTGTGAGAATGAAGAGAGGATAGAAGGGAAATAAAGTTTGATTCAGGTAAAGAGACGAAAAAGGGTAGGTCTTTCATGTTCTTTGTGGTTCTTGGTTTCATGTTCTTCTCTATGTATAACTTTGTAAACTTTGAAAACCATCAAAGTAGTGCCTAGGGCACTTGTGTACAATGTGTAATCGTCTAAACGTTTCCCTGTATTTCCCAAGTCTCTAATACAATCTATAATTGGGAACAAGTGTAAATCAAAAATCAACACAAGGAAGAAAGGGAGAAAACATAAATTAAGGGAATAAAGAAGTAGAAAATACAATTTGTTTGAGGTCAACAGTTTCTCGTTTGAGTTGATCGGAAAATAGGTTGTAGGGAAGAGATAGAGTCTTTGTTAGGGGATTTGTGGTGGTTTCAGATGGAGGTGGGTCTTCTTCTTTGATGAACTCTGACATTTCATTTGGATAGAAACGATCTATCATTTTATGATTGTTTATCTTATTATCTGAGAGAGAGAGAGAGACCCATTGGATATTAAATTTAATTATTTTTTCTTTTTTAAAAAATAAAATAAAAGAAAACCTCATAAAAGGTCCCTGGTTAGTTAAATGACGGAAATACTCTTCATTTAACGGTGAAAAGTTAACGGAGTTAGCAAAAAGGACCAAACATCAAAAGTTTTGAAAACACAGGGACCATCTATGAGGTTTTTAAACCATATGGACTAAACTTTAGATTTTGGGTAACCACAGGGACCATTTATGATGTTTTTTCCGAGATATTTATAGAAAAGTCATTATAGTTTATCTAAAATGCAACTATTTTATTATTATGTTTTCAAAAATATTTATTTTTATAACAAAATTCAGACTTTGTATTTTTTTTCCGACCTAATATCATTACAACTTTTATATATATATATATATATATATATATATATATATATATATATATATATATATATATATATATATATATATATATATATATATATATATATATATATAGGGAGGGTTCACTTAGAATTTAAAAAAAAAATAGAGATTTTGAGATTCAACCTCAGCCACATATTTTTCATTGTCACTCTAATGCTCCAGCGTACCGGCAGCAACAACGTATGTTTAATCATAAATGATTATATGACAGAGAGGTATAATCATATAGCATTATACATATTTATACATATATGCCTAATCATAAATGATTATACATATATGTCTCTTCACAGATTAAGTAATCATAAATGATTATGACAGTTAGTGACAGAAGAGGTGGTGGTGACAGAGGTGACGATGGTATAAGTAACAGAGGTGACTGTGGTGAGGTCGACTAGTGTCAGAGGTGGTGGTAGTGGTGGTGGCGGAGGAGAAAGGAACGGGCGACACTGTATAATCATTTATGATTATACTAGGCATTACGTGCCGGTACGCCGGAAGGTTAGAGATGTAGATTTGAAATATGTGACTAAGGTTGAATCTCAAGATCTTTATTTTATTTTTAATTTTAACGGAACCTACATCTCTCTCTCTCTCTCTCTCTCTCTCTCTCTCTCTCTCTCTATATATATATATATATATATATATATATATATATATATATATATATATATATATATATATATATATATATATATATATATATATATATATATCGTAATTATAAAATTTTATATGTGTAATGTACAAGATTTGTCTAGTATATATATATATATATATATATATATATATATATATATATATATATATATATATATATATATATATATATATATATATATATATATATATATATATATATAAATTTTTAGAAAAATCATTATATTTTATCTGAAAAGCTATTATTTTATTATTATCTTTCCATAAAAAAAACATTTCAAGTTTATAATAAAATTCTGTAAAATCATCAATATTTTTAAAAGTTCGTATATAATAATTTTTTGACCGAATTTTACAAGCTCACATACACAAACTTTATTGAGGTGACCACTATGTGATAAATATATGGCCACATACATAAAATTTTGATGTATTAATTTGCTTTTCTTTTTTCGATCTACCTCCTTCCTAACTATAAACTATTTATTGGTTTAAAGCACAAACTTTGAGAACCATGGTTCATTATATTTGTTTTTTTAAAGATGTAAATCTATAATATCATTACAACGTTTACCGAAGGCAAAAACAAAAGAAACAATGGTAAAACAACATTAATAACTTCATTTTCGTAAATTCTTTAGGCTTTCTTACTATTCAACTCCTCCTACATATTATAGATAGTCTTTTTCTTGTGATATACATTTACTAATAAAAGATCAATACACTTAAAATTTTCTTAATTCTTTGTTGCATCCTACACATAAACCATATAAGTTACATAAATTACAATAATCACTCTAATATTAAAAAAATTTCAATAGTGTACCTGATAAAAACACCCATAATATTTTTAACTTGGGTTGATTTTTTTTCTTTTCAATATTTCCATCTTTTGGGTGTAATTGAGTTGAAATGACATGAGATATTCGATACCGGTTTGAAAAATACTTGAAATCTACTTGTTTCAATAAAATTTTAACTCTAACTTGAGCTACTTGAGGATATCATCGACTCAAACTTGAGCATTGGAATACTCGACCCGTAAAACTCACGTGCTTAACTGAACTTAGTTATATTTATATATTGCCCTTTATTTTCGTTCACATTTACATAAAAATCAAGTTGAATTAAGTCGAGCTCAATAGATTATTTGAGCTTAATTATATTTACACATTTACATTTTAGTAGGGTTGGTCATCTCTTTAATGTTTTGTAATATTGGTTATAATTGTTTGCTTTGTTTTGTCTAAATTACAACCTACAATAACTTCATGTCTAAAAAAACCTGATGAACTAGGTTCTCAAAATTTATGCTTGAAAATGATATAGAGCTCATAGTAGGAAGTAGGTTGATCGATCAATAAGACAATTAAAACCGACTTAATATACAAAATTTTAACCTATGTGGACATATATTCGCCACAGAAATATCATTTCAATATGATTTGTGTAAGTAAACTTTTAGAAACATGGTAAACGGTTTTATGTAGTAAGAAAAATTGTTTTCCTAAAAATTTCTTTTAATAAAATTTCATTTTTCTTTTTTTTTTTTTTTTTTTTTTTTTTTTTTTTTGTAAATAGTTTATCTGCTAAAAACCAAAAAAATAAAATAGTGTTTCCTTAAATACAATGTTAAAAGTTTGATAACTTTTCTAATTCTCGTTTACATCTTATCTTTATAATAAATATTATAAAAGAGACCACCATATTCATTTGCAATATCCACAACCTCTCAATTTTTGACCAATTAATAACAACTAAAAAGTTTTTAGCTTATATCTTATAATTACTTAACTAAATAAATTTATATGTTTCTAAAATTAAGGTCATTTACTAATGACTTTTTTTTCCACTCTTTAAAATATTATTAGAAGTATATAAGTAACATTTTCCTAAAAAAATAATATCATTAAACTGGTTTGTGATTAAAGTATCAAAAGTTGAAGATATATGAATGAAGATATAAGAAGAGTTAAACAAATAGGTTTTATTGTATAAAAAATATGAATTTTATTATTTTTCTTAATGTATTAAATATATTTAGCATATGAGGAGTTCTATGTATTCTTTTTGTGTGATTTTATGAGTGTTTAATATGTTTCTTAAATACAAATTTTAGAATATATATGTTTTATATATATATATATATATATATATATATATATATATATATATATATATATATATATATATATATATTCATTTTTACTCTTAATATATTGATTTGAAACATCATTTTCAACTTTCAATCTTATTTAACTTATTAAATATAAAATATTATTATTATTATGAAAAATTATTTAAATTATTAATATATTATATTAAGATTTTTAATTTAAATGTGATGTTAAATACAATATTTATATTTAATCTTGAATTATTAATATAATATATTTAATTTGTTATCTTAAATATGATATTATTTTTAAACCTAAACTAAAATCTCAAATAAATTTAAAAGCGATCAAAGATTTTTGTAAATAGTTAAAATGTTTAAACGTGTTATATACAAACCTAAATTGAATTGCCAAATTAATTAAAATAATACTCAAAAACTATTTTTATAGTAATATAATATATTTCAAAGTGAATTTTAAATTAACTAACAATAATAGTTATAAAATAGCATAAAATTATATATATATATATATATATATATATATATATATATATATATATATATATATATATATATATCATTAAAATTAAAAGATTACCACATAAGTAAACTTTTAAATTAATCGATCATAATAATTACCGAAAAAATAACACTAAATCGATAATTATTCAAAATGGTTGAAATTATATATATATATATATATATATATATATATATATATATATATATATATATATATATATATATATATATATATATATATATATATATATATATATAGGGATGGTTTCAACATACAACCAAAATAATTTATAGAATCATAAAACCATATAAAAACTACCAAAGTTCATAACTATACATATATTTTCATCTATAAACAAATGAAAAGAGTAGTTTAGGCATAAAAATACCAATTCCTAAAATTAGATTAATTATTTGTTTCTCTTTTTCTCACATCTCTTTCTCTCTCTCAAACCTTTATAAATCAAAGATATCTCCTCCGTTGCAGCCTCACGTTCTCTCAGCGTCACCGATGATTGATCTCCACCTCAGCTCTGACGGTCGACTCACATCTCTACCTTTCTAGTTGGCTTGGAGTAGGCCCTAAATACAAACTACAACACATGTCTAATACACAATGATTATAAAATTGTTCTCTCATCTGAAAGCCCTAAAACAAAAAAAAAAACTCTTATTTCCAGTGTTGCAAAACTCGGCCTACTCGGCCGAGTACTCGGCCGATTACTCGGAATCGGCCCTCCACCGAGGTGAGTAATGTCAACTCGGTCAAAAAACTCGGATTTAATCAAAATCGGCCAAAAATCGGTCAAAAACCGGACAAACTCGGTCAAACTCGGGCCTACTCGGTCAAACTCGGCCAACTCGGTCAAACTCGGTCAAATTGTCATAAAAAGAGAAAAAAATCAAGAATTTAAAGATTAATATGTATAATGCAGTTAATGATTTATTATTTAACACAAACATGTGATTATTACTACATATATATCTTAAATTTTCAGTAATTATCCACGTAGCGAGACAATTATGTGTATTTCTGTTTTTATGTATTCACATGTATATAATTTTGGTTATATATTTCAATCAAATTATGATTTTAACTTATGATTTTGACATATATAATTTCCAAAAAATATTTCTACATGAATTACCGAATCCGAGTACTCCCGAGTACTCGCTACTCCCCAGTCGGTCGAGCAGGTACCGAGTAGTGATTTCTACAACCTTGTGTATTTCCCTTCGCGTTCTCTGGCAAATTGTTATGCATCGGTCGCTTCTGCATACACAACAACAATGAAGCTAGTCCAGTAAGTGTCAACGGTCTCTATGTAACGACCCAAAATCATAAGGTAAAAATTTCATTTTTAATTCAACATATAAACACCATTTATTCTTATCGACCATTTAAAAGCACTTCATAATGAAAATAGGTATCATAGTACAATCCCAAAATCATAAAGTGTGGAACCATGGGTGTATGTGTTGCGATCAAGTCGGGCCCTTCCCTTTCGAACCAGAAGTACCTGAAACCATAAACATAAACCGTAAGCATAAAGCTTAGTGGGTTCCCCGAAATACCACATACCATACATATAATACATACATCGGTCCCCCGCCCAGAATCCATCAGGCCCCCGCCCAGCATCGAGCATCGTTCGGTATTCATCAGGCCCCGCCAGTGCAGATCTGTTAGTAACATGCAATGGACCCCACTTAACACACTCATCAGGCCTCGTCTAGCATCGGGCCCTGTTTGGTATACATACAAACACAAACAACACATGCAAGAGTTACACAGACAGCTAGCATAATAATAACCATAACCCATGGGTCGGTATTGGTGTCTTCGACTCGCCAAACACTGTGAGGAGACTCACCTCACAGTCATACGAAATACCAAATACCAACTCTACGGGTCACCTATCCATCAAACAGTGACCAAATCTCAGACTACAACTTAAAATACCCAAAATGCCTTTAAGTCAAACTTGGTCAAAACCCTGGTTAAAGGTCAGAGTCAAGAACTCAAACTTCAGGCTGAGTACGCCTAGCGTACTTAGCTCGTATGCATGCCATACTCACCATCCAGAAATGGGACTCCATACGAGTACGCGTAGCGTACGTAGAACTACGCCCAACGGACTCGTTCAGATGACGCTTTTCCATTAAATGCTTATTCTCTTAAGTCCTTTCATCCAAAACCCTGATCTAGTCCCAAAACATCACTCTAAGTCATAAAGTTTCCACCTTTATGACTTTCTTAGCTAGGCAAGGTCCAAAAGCTAAAATAATCCATTAAGACATCATGTCTCTTGCATGGAAGGGATATAAGGACCAAGATCACACTTTTATGTTTCTTAATAACTCCATAATGGATGAAGTTTCCAACTTTTATCCATTAGGATGATCCAAAAAACCAAGATCTAGAATTTAAGTCTCGAAGGGACCCTAAAATGCATATTTCTCAACTTAATCCATTCAGTTCAAGTCTCCAACCTTCATATCTGAATCAACATGATGAATAGATGGATAAAGTTTCCGAATTTATCCATAATAACGTCTCAATATTTATAGATCTAAACTTTATTACCCCAAAATAACCTAAATGGCCAAGATAACTTGTATGGCTGAAAGGGAAGGCAAAATATCAAAACTTTCCTAGTCCAAGAGGTCCAAGAAAACATTCTAAACTAATCAAAAGTGTGTTAGAGTCCATATCTGAAACATACAATGCTCTTGGGACCTTGGAGAGTAATAAAGTTGCAAACTTTATTCCCAAATCTCACTAAAAACTCATTAAAATGGACCAAAATACCAAATACACTTAGGTCCAAGATGAATATGCAATAAAGCCTGGAACTTTTTAACTTACAAAGGTCTAGAAGGTAGATGAGAGTTGAGATATCCAATTGGAAAGCTTCAAGTATCAATCTTGCATGAAGACATAGCTCCAAAACCACAAAAAACTCCAAAAATGGATGAGAGAGGAGAGGGGAAACTCAAATCTTGAAAATAGAGGCTATGGTTCCTCACAAGAAGTTCTAGATATGATGGAGGCTAAGAAAATACCCTAAAATATGAATCCTTAACTTTAAATACCTTGAAAACCCTAAAAATTTCGTGGACTTTGGGTTGCATAGTTTGTTGGGTTTTGAGCATTCTAACACTCCTAAGTGTACATGCAACCCTAAATACCTTGGATCTATGTTTTCTCTATTATACATGCAAATAAGAACTTTCCAAGGTATTATCCTAATCTAGCATATAAAATAATGAATATAACAAGATAGAATACATACCTCTTTAATGTAGGAAGCCTTCATGAAGCTTGAGTGCCTAGTGCCCCAAGTGTGACACCTCAAATGGTTCACACAACACCAAATACACTTGGAATAACTTGAGAGAATTCTACACTTCATGAAAATCGGCTAGCCCTCTTTAGATGATACTAGTGGCCGATTTTGTCAAGAATAAGATCTTTATATAGTGTTACAATTAGGGTAAACCCTAATTGTCATGACTTTCCATTTACTTGGATCCATGGGTTCAAATACACCATGGAGCATCCATGGACCATCCTATGGGTTTTAGCCCAACTTGATTATCCATGGAGCATTAGCCCACTATACAAGTATGGATGATTTACACAATCAACCCATATATTTAATTAGTCTTCTTTTGATCACTTAATTAATCCTAGATTAATTCTTGATCAATACTAATTAAATAATCTTATTATTCTTATTATTAATATACTAGAACTTATAATATATTAATAACCATAAGTGTCTTATTTTTCTCATTATAGGCTATCCAAGTGCATGATGCCATGCAACCCAAATGGACCATGCCGGGTCGGGTCAAGTCTTACCAATTATAGTTATGGACTTAGACATTAATCCAACATAGTTCTCATGTTGCTAGAATATATTCTCACCTCGTGAGAACGAGTTTTCACCCAATTTCACTCTAACTTCAAACAGTCATCACTTCTTCGTTTAACTTCATTTGGGTGATCTTTATATCCATGGAAAGGTATTGAGGATCTTTACAACCCTATTTAATTACTTTTGACTTAAAAAACATCGAACTAAAATCCTTAATTCGTAAAAGAAGTTTGAAAGACCATTTTTCCGATTTACCCCTTTGACTCTAAGGCACAAACCAAGGGTTTAATCGCTTTTAAAACATTATCATCATCCAATAAGCTCTAAACCCCATTTCCTTGAAGCTCAAGACTTTTACTTGATCCATTTATTGTCTACAATCCCGGAATAAGAAACTTCTCGAAACAGGATGTTACACTCTGGTGATTATTTGAACTTTGTTGAGAATTATAGGTTTCTTATGCAATGTTTTGAGAATTTTTCCTTTTTGTCATTGGTTGATTTTTACTGGATAGGTTTTTGATGAAAAAGAAAAATGAGACAGTTCTGATCGATCTCAAGAATGAAATTGTTGTTCACGGGACAATCACAGAGCTTTATCGACTTTGTTTCTATCAAGCATCCAATAATCAGGTTTTTTCTCAATTGATTCTCTTACGTCCTTTGATTTTTATAATAATTATAATTTATTGACTGGTATATACAGATTTGAGGTTCCTTTAGTGAAATTTAGGTTCATTGAGATAATAAATTCCTTGTAAGAATAGATAAAATTGTAATTAGGTTTCCATGGATTTAGTCTTGGAAATTTAAATTTGATGTCGAAATTGTTCTTGTGTTATTGTTTTGATTTGTCTTTCAATCCTTCTTTTTTAACAAAACAATTTATTATTCTTATATTATTGACACTGTTATGTTTAGTTATGAATTTCCTCTATGTTTTTTACTATTGGAATATGAATTATTCATTGTAGATATGTAACATCCTTTTTTCAAGATGTTTTCATTTCAAAATGGTGATCAAGGTTTGGGTATTAACAGGGTTAGAATCCTTGAAGAAGTCAGTTATTGGGCTCATTTGGAAGTGGATATTATATCAGATGTTTTGGGTATTCGATTGTGACTTGGAGCAAAAAGGGTATTTCGATAATCTGTTAATCAGGCTTCATGGGAAATGGATTTTAGATTCGGGGTATCTGACGGCAAGTATGAGTTGATAATAGTGTTGAGCATCTCGATTCCTTTCTATGGATATATGGATGGTCGAGATCGGAGTTGTATCGAGTGAGTTATGACATTCGGAAGAGTTAAGGTTTGGGAGAAAACCCTAGTACGCGGGGCGTACCAAGTGATACCCTAGTACGCGGGGCGTATCGAGGAGAAAAGGTCTACGCGAGGTGTAGCTGGGAAGAACGTGCAGCGTAGGTGCGAGGCCTCGTACATGGGGCGTACAAGAAGGTATGTGGGGCGTACGAGGGTCAGAATGAAAAACCCTAATTTTAGGGATGAACACTATATAAAGAACATAATGCCTCAAAGATCAGCCTCCATCTCACCCTTGGACAACTTTCACAAAACCCTAACCCTTCTTGTGTGTTCTTGGAGCTTAGAAAGACCATTAGAAGAGTGTTTAGGTGATTTTGAAGAAATTGCTCACTCTTGAAGATTCATTGAAGGAGCTAGAGCTTTTAGATCCAGAACCTCATCAGTCTTTTTGCTCTCATTTGAGGTATAAAGTTTCAAACTTGGTGGTTATTTTCTTAGATCTCTTTTGGGTTGAGTTTATGGACTCTTTTGGTCCCATTGATGAAGCCCCTTGAGTCCATGTCGTTTTTGGAGCTTAGAGCTACCCCTCTCATTGTTATTTGGGACCTAGAATCATAAAGTTGTCATCTTGGAAGTCTTAATGGGTTCATGCAAGAGTTAAGACCATTTTCATGGAAGTAGAATGCCATTTTTGAAGTTTGGGCTTATGTGGGGCACGCAAAGTCACCAAGTCAGTGACTTTATGGGTTTAAACGTTATTTGGGACTTAGATCTGGAGTTTGGACTTATGGCTTAAAGCATTAAGTGCTTATTGGAAAAGTGGGTTTAAGAGGGAAGTACGATGGGCGTACAAGCTAGTACGCGCAGCGTACAAGCTACTAAGCGAGTACGTGCAACGTACCACTGAGTACGCCCTGCGTACTCTGTCTGAGTAGGTTCGCATATTTGGGCTTCGGTTTGGGATGTCTTCTTTGGCCCGATTGTCGGTGCCTGGTTGGGCCATCTGAGAAAGGGTATTTTGGATTAGAGTTAGGTCATGGGCTTTAGGGTAAGGCCTAAGTAAGGGTTTGGGCCCAACTTGGAAAATTAGGCCATTAGTGGACCTTTTTGATCTTGGGCCTTGGTGGGCCTAATGAGTTGGTTCAGTAGTGGGCCTGGTTAGTTAGGCCATCTATGGGGCATAGTGTTGGGGTGTAGCCTTGTATAGTCTTTGATTATAGTGTTGGGTTGTTTTGGCCCAACTTAGGAGTCAGTGCGCATCAACAACGATAGTGTAGGGTTTCTTGCATAGCAGTTGAGGTGAGTCCCCAATTTTCACGGCCAAAAAAGACCGATTTTGTTTATGCTTTACAAAAATCAGGGTACCTCTTTTAATAAAAATGTTGCAGAATTTGTTCCCAGTAAAACATGATAAATACATTATCAAAGCATTACTGAAGAAAAGTATTTTTATTCATTTTAAAACATTTGGGATGTCATCGTCAATACAGAAACATAAGCATAAACAGAACTTACATTCATTATCACTAGTGATTTATATCTCCTTAATCTCTCAGTGTAATGTGACTTCATACCAACACCTGTGATATAAATAAGCTGAGTGGGTCAGGTTGGGAAACCTGGTGAGTACATAGGGCTTTCAACCCACAACAATATAATTATTATGTTTAAACAATCAAACAATCAACCCAATTACCCATCCCCATTATCTTCTTTACTCTTAAGGATCTATCCTAAGAGTCATCTATCCTGCATTCGTTTATTCCGAAGTCCCTTGCTTCCAGGGTTATAGGACTGGCACTAAATCTATAGCTGCCAATGCTCGTTCGTAAAGCACAAATTCCATAGCTGCTATAGTTTATTCATTGGGTACTAAATCCATAGCTACCAGCGTTTATCTAATAGGTACTAAGTCCATAGCTACCAATTCCTAATAGGTACTAAGTCCATAGCTACCGGTGTTTATCTAGTAGGTACTAAGTCTATAGCTACCAATTCCTAACAGGTACTAAATCCATAGCTACCAGTGTTTGTCCAATAGACACTAAGTCTATAGCTGCCAATGTTTACTCACATCATCTTTTATCTCTCATCATTCATCTACCCATGTCATGCCCAACATATTTGTATATATAAAATCCGTATACAGTTTAAATCATTTAAAACATGTATAAAAACGTTCATCCAACATAGACAACAAGTATTCAGATAATATGCACACATAGCGCGTAGTTTATATAAAATACTTCATATCTATATGTAAGATGAAAGTAACTATGCACTCACTTGATAAGGTGGTGACTCGGTACTCGGACAGCGCTTCGTTTACTTTAAAATAATTTCCTTCGAGTAAACCTATTATTATTACCACTAGATTTTAGTCTAATATTTACCATGACTAATTATTAGTCTTATTATTATTATTATTATTATTATTATTATTATTATTATTATTATTATTATTATTATTATATAAGCGTTTAAACAATACTTTCCAACCACTATGTACAGACAGGGGCCAGACATAAAACACCGGAGGGCAAGACCATTTTGGCATATAGCACTTTTGAAATCCAACAACCCTATGCGGCCCTTTAAACCAGCTATGACATCCCCATTTTCACGGCCAGAAAAGACCGATGTTGTTTATGCTTTATAAAAATCAGAGTACTTCTTTTCATAAAAGTGTTGCGGAATTTGTTCCCAGAAAAATACGATAAATACGTTATCAAATCATTTTCGAAGAAACGTATTTTATTCATTTTAAAACGTTTGGGATGTCATTGTCAATACAAGAACATAAGCATAAACGGAACTTACATATATTTACACTAGTGATCTGTTGGAATAGTGTCTAAGGCTGTAACTATATTAGGCAAGTATTTGACCCGGTTGTGCATGGTCATTTTGGGTTACCTTCACCATAGCAACTTGATAGGATGTTATTATGAGAGAAGAAATATTATTAATATATTATGAGAATAATATAAGGAATAATAATATTATTATTTGATTAATATATAAGTCATAAATTAATTAGGAATTAATTTGGTGACTTAAAGAGATTGATTAAATAAAGGGGTATAAACTGTCAATTGTATGATAGTTGGACTTTGGGCTATAAAACCCTTAAGGATAATAGTGGACGATTTCTAGGGCTTAGGATAAGCTTAGAATTCGTCTAAGGGCTTATCTATTAGGGTATTGGATTGCTTAGGGCCTAAGTTATCCAATTAGGGTTTAAGGGTGAAACCCTAGGAGCCTTACAAGTATAAAAGGACCCCAAGGGTTAAGGAAATCGACACTTGTGTTTTAGAAAGAAACCCTGGCCAATTTCTATTCCCTCTCCTCTCTCCTAAATCATCTTCTTGCTAGTTGGTGTTTGTAAGCCATTAGAGGAGTGACAATTGTGACTCTAAAGCCTCAAGGACAAGAAGATCAAGCAAGTGATTCAAGGTAAACTTCTAATCTCTGATTTCATATTGTTATTATACTCTATTTGCCATTAGAAGTCTTGGATTCAATGTATGTTCAATTAGAGAAACCTAGATCCAAGCATTAGGGTTGCATGTGCACATAGGTATGTTCATATGGACAAAACCCATCAGTGGTATCAGAGCCTAGATTGGTTTCTATTGAATTGATGCATTGATTGCTTGTTTGTTGCTTAAAAAATCGTTTTTTTGTCCTCTGCCTGATGAACTCGACGAGTCCCATGGTGGTACTCGGCGAGTCCATCTGGGTATCGGCGAGTTCGAGCGTCAGAAAGAGCAATCTTCGGGATTTCTTGTTGTTTATCTTTGTGATACTTGCCTTAATCATACTAGATCAATATAAATCCGATTTTATGATATATATGAGTATATTCTTGACCTAATTAAAGATACTTATCAATTAATAAAATATTTATTTCCTTATGTGATAATTGATTAATTATTTTAATTAAATTGGTAAATTGTTTTGCAAGAAATCATTAAATAAATCAAATATGGATAATTATGTGATTAATTGTTAATTTAGATTATTTGATCCTCCATGTTTTGAAAAGTTTAAAACTTGCCCTCAAGTTTTGAAATTGATGTTTTGTGATTAAAAGTTTAATTTAGACAATTTAAATTTCAAACCCTAGAATTTTAAAAGTTTAAAATTCAACCCTATACTAATATAATATTACAAGGTTAATATATATATATGTATAATTAAAATGCTAGTCTTACCGTTAGTAGGCCTCATTCACGAAGCCGGTCTATAAGGTGGGTATAAGGTTGCTGCCTATAAAATGGCACTTAATGGGTGTACACTCACACCCACCGCTTGCTTGATCGGTGGAGGGTCGTTAGCCGAACGGGTAGGATAGGGCAACCTCATCTCTTCATTAAAAGTATAATATGAAATACAAAGTAACTACATGTTTTTTCAAAAAATTTCCAATCCTAGTTACTTTAGGAAAAGTGAATTGATGCAATCCCATGAAATTACACTTTGCACCCTTGCTAAGAAGTTAGTGGAGCGTGTGTGGTTTACCGGCACACTAATTGGTTCTAAGCAAAGGTGGCAAAGGGTGATTCATTGTTTATCATAGTTCGATGGAGCATGTGTGGTTTACCGGCACATCGAATAGGTGATCGTTACAATGAAAGCACCATGTAAATTTGCATGGTAATTCACACCCACTTTGTGATCCTCGGTATCACAATCACAAACGAGAGGGGCATATCGAGATTTAAACATGTCATTGAAAAGTTTAAATGAATCTCATCCAAACCTAGGAATTCTCAATACATTTAGAACTTAAAGTTATGTTTTTGTGGTGGAGAATTAGTGAATCGTCATTCACTTACCTTCAAATTGTTTGCATGTTAGATCACGGCATCCCTTTTCTAATATGTAAATATTGTTGTTGGATCCTAGCCCTAATTTTTCTTATTGGGTGATAATTAGGGATTCATATTCTAATCTATCTTTGTCCTTTCTATTTGTAGATGTCGAACGCAAACAACGCTGCTGCTAGTTCATTCACATTGATGAGCCTTTGTCAAAAGGTGACTTTCGATGGGACGAACTTTAGCGAATGGATAAGATACATTCGTGCAATTGCTCGCTATGAGGACAAGGAGTATGTCCTAGATGAGAAGCTCGAGAAAATCAACCCGGAAATCGCTACTCCGGCTGAAATGACTGCTTTTGAAACTCATGAACGTGATGCAACGAAGGTACATTGCATCGTGATAGCCACCATGAATGCTGAATTCCAAAAGTCCTATGAGGACATGTATCCGTACGAAATGCACCAAGACTTGTTGGAGAGATACCACCAAAACGCGAGGCAAGAGCGTTACGAGATTTTCACTAACATGATTTCCGCCAAAATGGTCATGGAGAATCTCTTACCGTGCACCTGCAAAAGACGCAAAGATATGTCGATCGTCTTCGCAAGTTGAATGTTGACTTTGGGGAAGACTTGGCGATCGACATGGTGCTTCACTCTTTGCCTCCGTGTTACAATCAATTTAGGATGACCTACCACATGAACAAAGAAGAGGTCACCCTAAGTAAGCTCCAAGGTCTCCTTAGGTTTGCTGAAAGCAACCTAAAGGACAAGTCTGTTGCACCCACTCCCAATCCACCCGCTGCTCCTGTTTTGGCCATTGGGCAAAGGAGAGGCAAGAAGAGGAAGGCTCCGTCTAAGAGCCACCGCAAGGGAAAGTCCTGAGATGGTTCCTCTTCTAGTGGGACCAAAGTTGATCCTGCTAAACCCTGTCCTAACCCTAAGGAGGCAGAGTGCCATCATTGCCATAAAATAGGGCATTGGAAGAGAAGTTGTCGAGACTACCTGCAAGACATCAGGGAAGGAAAGATCAAGCCATCTTTCGCAGGTATATATACAATTAAATCTAATGAATCATCTCATGCTATTTCTTGGGTCCTTGATACTGGTTGTGGTTACCACATTTGTTCTGATTTGCAGGGACTAAGAAGAAATAAGGATGTAGAGCATGGAAGAATAAATCTAATCATGGGGAACAGAAGATCGTCGCCTGTGACCAAGATTGGAGTGTATTCTTTAGTGCTTAGGAATGGTTTATGTTTAGATTTGAAAAATTGTTGCTATTCGCCAAAAATGGCTAGAAACATCATTTCATTTCATGGTTTGTTTAGACAAGGTTTTAGATTTGCTTTTAATAATGAGAATGGTTCTATTCTTGCTTATCTAAATGGTGTCTTATATTTTGAAGCAATACCGTGTAATGGAATTTATGAAACTGTTATGATTGTAGATAATTTAGGAAATGATGTTTTATGCATGGATTCTTCCAATGGTATGGATAGAGCATCCTTGTGGCATTGTCGTCTTGGACATGTCAACAAGAAGCGCATAGCCCAACTCCAAATGGATGGAGTGTTGGATTCATTCGACCTTAGGGAAGATGACACATGTGAGTCTTGTTTGCTTGGAAAGATGACTAAGTCGCCCTTCACAACTACGTGTGAAAGGGGTGAGGGTCTATTGGACCTAATCCATACCAATGTATGTGGACCATTTAGATCAACCACAAAGGATGGGAACCGCTTCTATGTGACTTTTACCGATGAGTATAGTAGATATGGGTATATCTACTTAATCAAGCAAAAGTCAGAAACTTTTGAAAAGTTCAAAGAGTTCAAGAATGAAGTGGAGAATCAATTGGGCAGGAAAATCAAGATGCTTCGATCCGATCGAGGAGGAGAGTACCTAAGTCTTGAATTCCACGACTATCTCCAGGAGTGTGGAATAGTTTCACAATTGACGCCACCTAGGACACCGTAGTTGAATGGTGTGGCAGAAAGGCGTAATCGAACCTTGTTAGACATGGTTCGCTCTATGATGAGTCGTGCTTCACTACCTATCTCTTTTTGGGGGTATGCCTTAGAGACTGCCGCCCATATCCTTAACCGAGTCCCTACTAAGAAGGTTGCCAAAACACCTCACGAGATGTGGACAGGGAAAGCTCCCTCGTTGTCACACATCAAGGTTTAGGGTTGCGAGGCTTTCGTAAGATGAGATACTCATGACAAGCTCGAACCTCGTAGTGAGCGATGTATTTTCATCGGCTACCCGCAGAAATCGTTTGGATATCTCTTCTATAGGCCGAAGTACAATGTTGTCTTTGTTGCGAGGAGAGGAGTTTTCCGAGAGCGAGAACTCATAAGCCAAGGAGACAGTGGGAGGCAAATCGAGCTTGAAGAGATTCAAGAGTCGATAGATGAAGGAACCTCTACCGCTGGCACTCAACCCGAGGAGGAAACTCCGGTTGAACCGATTGACGAGTCCTTATCTCTTAGACGTTCCGAAAGAGTTAGAGTTCAACCCCAGTTTTATGGTTTTCATATTACTACCGAAGGGGATACGTATATTAGTGATGGTACACTAATAAATCTAGATGAACCTAATAGCTATAAGGAAGCCATGGCAGGCCCGGAGTCTGCGAAATGGAAAGAGGCAATGAACAGCGAGATCCAGTCCATGTATGACAACCAAGTTTGGAATTTGGTTGATAATGTGCCCGGACGTAAGACCGTTGGGTGTAAATGGATCTTCAAGAAGAAGACCGACGTGGATGGAAACGTACACACATATAAAGCGCGATTGGTTGCGAAGAGCTTTACTCAAACTCCCGGAGTTGACTATGATGAGACCTTCTCACCAGTTGCGAAGATAAAGTCTATTAGAGTGATGCTAGCTATTGTTGCATTTCATGATTATGAGATTTGGCAAAGGGATGTCAAAACCGCCTTCCTTAACGGGAAGTTGGCTGAGGATGTTTACATGGCTCAGCCAGAGGGTTTTGTCGATCTGAAGCATCCGAATAGAGTGTGTAAGCTTGAGAAGTCCATTTATGGACTTAAGCAAGCGTCTCGCAGATGGAATCTTTGCTTCGATGAGAAAGTCAAAGAGTTTGGATTTGTACGAAGCGAAGATGAATCGTGTGTATATGTCAAAGCCAGTGGGAGTATAGTAAGCTTCCTCGTTCTGTATGTCGATGACATACTACTCATAGGAAACGACGTCCCGACTCTGCAGGAAGTTAAGTCTTGGCTCGGGAAGTGCTTCGCTATGAAGGACCTCGGAGAGGCTTCCTATATTTTGGGAATAAGGATAGTGAGAGAACGAAGTAAGAGACTAACTGGACTTAGTCAGAACACTTACTTAGATCAGGTACTAAAATGTTTTAGTATGGAAAACTCGAAGAAGGGAAAATTACCGATACAAAGTAATGCCAAATTGAGTAAGACTCAAACTTCGAGTACCGAAGCTGAAATAGCATAAATGAGCCGAGTACCATACACTTCCGCAGTTGGCTCAATCATGTATGTTATGACTTGTACTCACCCTGATGTAGCCGTTTCTTTGAGCATGGTTAATAGATATCAAGGGAACCCTGGCAGAGCCCATTGGATTGCGGTTAAGAATATCCTTAAGTACCTTCGGAGGACGAAGGAATGGTTCTTAGTCCTCGGAGGGAGTGATGACTTGAAGGTGCGAGGGTATAGTGACGCCAACTTTCAGACCGACAGGGACAACTACCGTTCGCAGTCGGGCTGGGTCTTTACCCTGAATGAAGGAGCAGTAACTTGGAAAAGTTCCAAGCAGGAAACCGTAGCTGATTCAACGTGCGAATCAGAGTACATTGCAGCGAGCGAAGCGTCGAAGGAGGCAATATGGTTAAAGAACTTCATCGGTGATCTTGGAGTTGTACCTGCCATAAAGGAGCCCATGGAGATTTTCTGTGATAATGAAGGAGCGGTTGCCTTGACCAAGGAACCAAGAGATCATGGTAGATCTCGACATATCGACAAAAAATATCACTTTATTAGACATCGTGTAGAAGAAGGACAACTCGTGGTGAAGAGGATATCATCAGAAGATAACCCAGTAGATCCGCTTACGAAGGGACTGAGTAGGGTTAAGCACTTGCAGCATGCTAGGAGTATTGGGCTGAAGGATGATATTAGTATAGATTAGATAGTAGTAGAAACGTGTAATAAATAAATGTAATTAACATTTGATGATTAAATAAAAGAGTATTATTTATGAGTAATGTTACTGTCTTATGTTAATTGTTTAACTATTGTTTCATTTTGCATGTTTTGACTTCCAGAATAATTGAGTTTATTAAGAATAATCGAATTGTTCAAATTGTCCACAATCGTTCATATGTTGGAAGTAGGTATGATTGAAGATTGTCATGAATTGGTGTGTAGATTGTCTAAATGGTATTAGACATAGCAAAAGTTTGCTGCAACGTTCATGAGTGCTTATGAACTAGTTTTGAGCATTGGAACAAACCCGCGCTTGCTGGAATCACCTTATGGAATGTGATAAAAAGGGTGATTGCAAGACGATAATATCATATAGTCTTAAAACCAAGATATATGGTTTGTTATTTGTTAATTGGTTGTACATTGATAATGCGAAACCGCATCAGTAACTTGATGTTATAAAACACATTGTTGTGTATGGTTGATTAATGAATAAGTAAATGCATATAAGTCGAAGTTTATCTGTTACTTTTATCCTAAGAGGGTAAATGCGATATCTCGGCCGCTCGATGATTTGATTTGACTTATGTGCCGGGCCCGGTCAGAACTGAATTGATGTGTACGATTAAGTTCTATGTCAAATAAATCGGAGATCGAGAAACCAAATGCTAGACAAATTAGTTCCATAGAATTGTCAGCATGATATCTAAACAGAGGACTGTACGATCCCTTATCTAAAGGACAAGATTGATTAGATCAGAGTTTGACAACGTCTTTGAGAGCTACGATTGCTAATCGGAATATACTTGTATATAGTTACTAGACTTATCCAAGTGGGAGACTGTTGGAATAGTGTCTAAGGCTGCAACTATATTAGGCAAATATTTAACCAGGTTGTGCATGGTCCTTTTGGGTTGCCTTCATCATAGCAACTTGATATGATGATTTATTATGAGAGAAGAAATATTATTAATATATTATGAGAATAATATAAGGAATAATAATATTATTATTTGATTAATATATAAGTCATAAATTAATTAGGAATTAATTTGGTGACTTAAAGAGATTGATTAAATAAAGGGGTATAAACTGTCAATTGTATGATAGTTGGACTTTGGGCTATAAAACCCTTAAGGATAATAGTGGACGATTTATAGGGCTTAGGATAAGCTTAGAATTCGTCCAAGGGCTTATCTATTAGGGTATTGGATTGCTTAGGGCCTAAGTTATCCAATTAGGGTTTAAGAGTGAAACCCTAGGAGCCTTACAAGTATAAAAGGACCCCAAGGGTTAAGGAAATCAACACTTGTGTTTTAGAAAGAAACACTGGCCAATTTTTATTCCCTCTCCTCTCTCCTAAATCATCTTCTTGCTAGTTGGTGTTTGTAAGCCATTAGAGGAGTGACAATTGTGACTCTAAAGCCTCAAGGACAAGAAGATCAAGCAAGTGATTCAAGGTAAACTTCTAATCTCTGATTTCATATTGTTATTATACTCTATTTGCCATTAGAAGTCTTGGATTCAATGTATGTTCAATTAGAGAAACCTAGATCCAAGCATTAGGGTTGCATGTGCACATAGGTATGTTCATATGGACAAAACCCATCATGATCTACATCTCTTTAATCTCTCAGTGTAATGTCACTTCATATCGACACCTGTGATATAAATAAGCTGGAGTGGGTCAGGTTGGGAAACATGGTGAGTACATAGGGTTTTCAACCCACAATAATATAATTATTATGTTCAATCATCAAACAATTAACCCAATTACCCATCCCCATTATCTTCTTTATTCATAAGTACCTTCCCTAAGGATTTATCCTAAGGGTCGTCTCCTACATCATATTTACCTCTCATCTCCTTACATCGCATTTCCTTATATGTTTGTTCCTAAGGACTCTCCCTAAGGATCATCGCCTACATTGCATAGACAGTATTGATTCAAGGATTACTCCCTCAATACGTGCCCAACAAGGGTTAGGGTATCATCGCATGAATACGTAGTTACAACATCGCCTGAACTCGTAATTCATAGTAAGGGTTTAGAGTATCATCGCATGAATACGTAGTTACAACATCGCCTGAACTCGTAATTCATCACCTACAGGTTATGAGCCTGCTGGTGTTTCCACAGGGTTGTCTATATTAGTCCGTGGTCGCCATCTATACTCTGATAGATGACTACATCTCCAAATTGTCGGACAAGATTATAATATCTTTCATCCTACATCACCGGTTCATCATCACCTATCTATCATCACCTATCTCTTATTATTTTATTTCGCATCAACTATTTCATTTACCCATGTTTTACCCAACACATTTTGTAGATATAAAATACGTATACAGTTTAAAACATGTATAAAAATCTTTCACCGAGCACAGACAACAAGTATTCAGACAGTATACACACATAGCACATAATTTATATAAAATACTTCATATCTATGTGTAAGATGAAAGTAAATATGCACTCACCTGATTAGGTGGTGAGTCGGCACTCGAACAACACTTCGTTATTCTTAAAACAATTTCCTCGACAAAACCTAGTATCAATATGACTAGGGTTTAGTCTGACGTTAACCGCGACTAATTAATAGTCTAGCTATTATTATTATTATATAAGCGTTAAATAATGCTCAATATAACTCATAATAATAGCTCAAATACTTATTATAAGGTCCTAATAACATTACTATATTAAAACATAAGCTATACTAAAGATAGGGTAGACATAGCTCACTTACAACGGGTTTTCTCGAAAACCGGGCTTCGTTGGAGCAGCGTTTTCGAGCCGAAATACCCTTTTTCTCGGGACTCCAGGAGCCTCGGGGCTTCCTTCGGGTGCTAGGGGGTTTACCTAGGCTTTAGGGGGCTTAAGGGAGCTTAGAGAGAGAAACTAGAGAGAGAAAGAAAGGTTTGAAGGTGTGAGGAAGTGAGGGAACCCGACACATCTATTTATAGTGTGAAATCCTGATGGACTCGCCGAGTAGAAGGACCTACTCGCCGAGTTGGTGCCATGTGTCATCCTCTGATGGCTTTCCTTGGAGAGAAAGCAATGGCTGTGATCGCGCCACGTTACCCAATATCGCGTATCAGCCTTCAAACTTAGAAAAATCATCTCTCGCATACGAGCACCATTTTCGACGTTCTTTTTTTCAACGTGTAGGTAAAATCAAGATCTACAACTTTCATTTAGACTCTGTCGGCTAATTCGCGACCGATCTTAAATTTAACAGTAGGAGGCGTTTAGACTGTTAAATGACCGCGAAGAATTCGTAACTCCTTCATACGGACTCCGTTTTCGTCTATCTTTCTACCGTTGAGTTCCTATAAATGATATCTTCAACTCTCATTTAGTTCGCGTAAGCCAAAAACCGCTCGAACTAAAATTCGAGTTTCGGGCTGTACACTGCTAAGCCGAAACTTTGAAAAATCATAACTTCCTCATACGAAGTCAGATTTGGGCGTTCTTTTTATGGATTTTCTCGTTTTAACATAATCTATGACTTTGGTTTAGACTACTAAGGCTAAAAATTCTTCTATCATAAATTCACTTTTTACGCTTCCCGGTGCCGTGCCGATTTTGCCGAAAAACTTCGACGGGTCATAACTTCTTCGTTATAACTCGAATTTCGGCGTTCTTTATATGTACGAAAACCTTGAGACATATTCTACAACTTGGTTAATACTATTTATTATAAATAATCTTTTGCCGAAAAGTCGTTTTCGACACTTATCGCCTCTAAATTGACTAGCCCCGATCTGCGGGTGTTACAACAGCCGTCAGAGACCTTTCAACCACCATCGATTGCCCCTGTTTTGCTTAACGGTTCTTCCATATTGGATAAACAACACCTTTTTCTCCATGACTTCAATCATAAAACTCATGTTCGCCTAATTTTCTGAGCTTGTAAAAGATTTTAAAGGTAGAGAAATCGCAATGACTTCTTACTGTTTGGACCATCTGATGATCGGCGTTGCTGCATCGCTGATGCACCAAGCAATCACCGCCATTTCTTCTTCCCTAAGCCGCCAACAAACCACATCTTTGTTTTCCTTGAAATCAGTTCTATTTTAATGAAATTATTTTAGTTCCTCGTGAAGTCAGTGTTGATTTTACTCTCTACGGAATCAGAAACGTTCTTTTTTATTGATGCTCAAATCTTAAATGGTTTCTCGAATCGGTAATCTTGTTGATTCAAAATCATTTGCGGATCGATGGTAGTTAAGTGTTCTAAACAATAAAGAAATAACATCTTAAAAGTGTTAGGTAGACCCATAATTTTAACTAAAATATTTATAATAATTAAAACTAGTTTATAACCTGTGTGAATCACAGTTATAAAATTAATCAAACTTTTATAGTAAAAACTCAAAATTATTAATAAGTTATTTTAAATAAATTATTAATTTAAGAGATGTTTTTATTAGTTATATGAAATTATAATCATTGATTCAAATAAATATATAAAATTAATTTTTAATATATATTAGATATTTTTTATTTGTGAATTAATGAAAACAATAATTTAAAATTTAAATTTAAAATAGAATCACATTGATGAGGAGGTCTAATAAATTTAAAATGGAAAACTAATAGATTGACAAGTGACAATACATTAATTAAAATGTCTAATATGATGACACATGGCAAAAGAGTTAGTCTTTTATTAGTATAGGGAAGGGATGTTAACAATAAATAAAGAAGAAATAGCAAAGAACATTTTAATCATTTCATGTTTCACAAAAAATCAATCATGCAAATTTACATTTAAATTAATGAGTCACGAAGATTTCTACGATATAAGAAACAGTTTAAATTAATTTTTGAAAACATGAGCCGAAAGTATTTTTTAGGGTTTAGGTCATTTTTGGTCACTTAACTTTTGGTTTTGTGCTCATTTGGTCACTTAATTCTTTTTAAGTTTTAAAAGGTCATCAAATTTTTGACTTTGTGCTCATGTAGTCACTTAACTTTTGGTTTGGTCAAATTTAGTCACCTAACTTTTAAAATTGTCCTCATTTAGTCACTAAACTTTTAAATTTTTTCAAAATTTTAGTGACTAAATGAGCACAATTTTAAAAATTAGATGACTAAATGAGCATAAATCTAAAAGTTAAGTGACAAAACCAAAAATTAAATAAATAAATAAGCCTAAAGTCAAAAGTATAATGACTTTTTAAAACTTAAAAAAAATTAAATAATCAATGAGTACAAAACTTAAATCCTTTCTTTTAACACTTACACAAACAAAGGTTTCGTATAATTACTAAAAAAAAGGTAAAAAATCAAACAACATGTTAAATCTTTTAACAGTTCCTATAGAATTAAAGAGGCAATCGAAATCAGAACCCACCACCCCTTTTCATAGCCCTAGAAATTCTTCCACAATTCAATGATTCATGAACATTAATATCCAATTGTTTCCCCCCTCCCCCTTCCCTCCCTTTAATAGATAAATCATCCGCCATCAACATTTCTCTCTATCTTCACGCAGTTTGATCTCCTTTGAAGAAAAATGCAGTCGACCATGAACATCAGAACCACCTACGGCCTCCCTCTTTGCCTCTCCGGACTCACCAATCACCACCACCTTTCTCTCTCTAAACAGTCTCTCTCTCTCTCTCTCTCTCACTCTCTCACCCTTTTCGACACATTTACACACAGTTTTTGTGTCTGAATTTGTGTTTTTTTCACAACAGGATTGCAGATCATGATCGGAGACGAGAGGCAATGAAGGTAGCTACATCGGAAACCAGAAGTCGCGGCGGCGTAATCGACGGAGAGGTAAGAGAAAATGAAGTTATCCACAGATCATCAGATCTGAGAAAGTTTAGCGGCGACGATGATGATCAATCATCACTTCTTCATACTTCATGTACAGCCAAAGCTGCTTAGGAGTTCCATTTTCAGTCTATTTTGATTTTTTTTTTTACTTTATATATTTGAAAACTCTTATGATCTTCATGGATCAGCTTCGAATTTGCCCTAATTTGATTTGTGAAAGCAACTATGGTACTTTCTGTTATGAATTATGATCTCTTGATTTGATTATCATGATCATGATCCACGCCATGTTCAATTTCTTTTTATCAATCATGAATTTACTGTGATACTGTCTACAGTGTCAATGGCTGGACTGGACCATTTGGAATTTGGATCACGCCATTAAATGTGTTCTTGCGACATTTCAAGAAAAAAATTCCGTACAAATTTAATAATAATAAAAATATTTTTTATTCTTATTGATATGTCTCTTTTTATCTATGTATTCAACACAAAACTAGATCATTATCTGTTTATTCTTTGTGTCTCAAAACATATAATAATATTAAAAGTACAAATAATATATAGGTTTGAAAATCACATCCACAAAAAGTTTGATCTTAACTTTAACTTTGTAATTTGTAATTTATTAGAAAAAAAATTTTGTAATTTGTCTTTTAACTTTAACTTTCTAAGAATATTATAGCCATAAAAATGTTCTCTCACTATTATACAAATATATGTGTATATGGCTTAAAGATAAGATGTTTAGTTACAAATAGATATTCCTATAGACAATTGTTGATGTTATACGTGGCACTGATAATATCATGACAAAAGTATTTGTGTTTATAACAAGACATAGAAACCCATTTTTATTTTATAATTATTTTTAGGGAGACATAAAAATAAAAACCCATTTTTGTGTTATAGAAACCTAGAGTGATAAAAGTCATGAAATTAGTAAAGAATTGTAATGATGCGAGTAGACCCTATTGAGAAGGACTGATATGCTGCTCATAGCCGGGTAAATCTACACATGTGTATCCATCGCCACCATCTCTTTCTTCCCTGAACATCAGGCCACATTAGTTTTTTCTATGTTTTCTTATTTTTTTTCCCTCATCATATGGAAATGGTTATTACTCTCAATCACTCACATTTTGGTTCAAACTAATTATGCATGATTTACAAGATGAGAGAAGAAGAAAGAAGACAGGAAGTACTTTAACGAAATGGTTGCTTCCCTAAGGTCGCCTGGAGTGCCATACGTATCCATAAATATGATGGGTATCACACCGCCGTAAGCTCATCAATACACACAACCACATTTAGATAGATATACCAATCAATTTTAGGGGTGTGCGCGGTGCGGTTTCGAGTCAAAACCGCAAACCGCACCACAGATGTTCAAAACCGCATGATGCGGTGCGGTTTGATGCGGGCGGTTTAGTTGCGATTTGTACGGTTTGATGAGTTGTTCAACATTAAATCTATCAAAAACCAAAAACCTGACCGAGTTAAAAAAAATTGATTGCATTCATTTTATAAAAACAAATACAATTTTCGAGTTAAATCGTTTTTAATAAATTGTGATTCATACTACTATAGCTTTGTAAGTATCATTGTTATTGCTTTATATTGTCGTTATAGTTGCTATATTCTTGTAAACAATGAGATCTTGATCAAATAGTGATTTAATGTTACGTTATAAATATTTGGTTATTGTAAGAAATATATGTATATACATCGTTTCTAAATCGTGATTTGAAGTTATAATAAAGTAAAGAAAAAAAAGTATATATATAACATACGGTGCAGTGTGGTTTGACCCGCATTTTTATAAATACAAACCGTAAACCACACTGCATAGTGTGGTTTGATAAAATGATGAACCGCAAACCGCACTAAGAAATTTTAAACCGCATTATGCGGTGCAGTTTGGTGCGGTGCGGACGGTTTGTGCGGTTTATGTGGTTTTTTGCACAGCCCTACCAATCATTATACTTTACTTTTTCTATTAAAATTAAATAAAAAGTGTAATGATATTGATAGATTTTTAATTAAAATAAAAACAGTACAATGCATAAATTTAAAAAACACTAAACAACTAAAATAAATAAATAAATAAAAGATTGAAAAAAATATGTAACACTCAAAAATAATCCTAAAATTACATAAAATATACATTTTATAAAAAACATAATTCAAAAATATTGCCGTCTTTGTTCATTTGTTTTGGTATGGATGCTCTGCTATGTAACATCTCAAAAATCAGGGTAATTTTAATTTTTTCAAAAACAACTCATTAACCATAAAGTGTGTACAAAAACCAATGTTTCAAAAGTATAATCATAATCAGAGTATCCCAAGATCCAATATCATAAAAACAGGAAGATGTGAACCATCACGTCTTTGCTTTCCCACGATCATCTGAAGTACCTGAAACAATAAACTGAGACTGTAAGTCAACGCTTAGTGAGTTCCCCCAATGTAACACTACACAACATGGCAAACAACAACATGCATACATGCGCCTTCAACATGACTGGACCGCCGCACCCGACCTTCAGCCTCTCTGGACTGCTCTTCGGTCCTTCGGCCTGACTGGACCGCTATGCAGACCTTCATTTTATCTGGACCGCCTTGGGTATCTTGGCCTTCAGCACCAGCTAGTCCGCCTCGACCTAGTGAATCATAACACGTCGACATATACAATAACAATCCATAATCAACAAACATAGGTAGTCCTACAGATCTACCCGTCTAACACATATCCAACAACTCTGGTAGTCCTACATATTTACTAGTCTAATCACAAAACCAGTAAGCACATATCTCATTAAAACAACATACATCAACCGGGATATCTTATCCAATGGGCCGACCTTGGTGCCTTCGACCCATAAGTATAGTGAGGAAAACTCACCTCTCAGTCCAAACAAATAGTTGAATAGGTTTCTGCTCCGAATATCAACTCCATCCGTCACCTATTTATCAAATAGTGACCAGTCTCAAACATAACTCAAAATACCCAAAATACCCTTTGGTCAAACTTGGTCAACCCTGGTCACAACCAAAATTCAAAAGTCAACCGAGTCAACTCAGGTGAGTATATTAGGCGCACTCAGCCTGTACGTGGGGCGTACACGAGCATTGACCAAAAACGGGGACTAAACCGCGTACGCGTCGCGTACCACTTAGTACCCCCAACATACGCGCATGGCTCATATTCCATCTCATTATGAGCTTAATACTTAAGCCCTTACATCCAAATTTGAGATCTAGACTCCAAATGTTGTCCTTGACCATAAAGTTTCCAACTTGATGGTCTTGTATGGCCATTAAGTGCAAAATACCAAAAACTCTATCATCTTAAGCCATTAAGACATTCAAACGCGTGCATGGAAGGGAAATAATGATCAAGACCACATTTTTATGTTTCTAAACACTCCAAAACGTATGAAAGGACAACTTAAATGGATTGGAGTAGCTGATACTCAAAATACCAAACTAATGGGACCAAAAGAACACAAACTTTGTGGCTAAACTAGATCAAATCATAGCTTCATCAAGTTCAAAGCTCTTTACCTCCAAATGATGCCAAATGATGTTGTTATTCTGGATTTAAAGAGTCCCACTCATCTAAGATGATCTTCTCTTCTTCTTCTCTCATTTAAGGGTAACAAAACACACACAAAATGCTTAAAAATGCTCTAAAAATGGATTAGGGTTTGCTTGGGGATGAAGGTGGGTGGAGGCTGATGAAAAAAGGCAAGTTATGGACTTAAGGATGCTTAAATAATGTTCAAACCCTAAAAATTAGGGTTTGAGGTTCTGGCACGTACGTCCAACATACTCTATGTACGCCCAACGTAAGTGAGCTTCGTCCATAATTTACAAAAATGCCAGTATGGGCCATTTTGCAACACTTTTCATACACAAAGGCTAAAATGCAAATAATCTTCATACTTAGGGTTAAACTTGGAAATACCTCATCATCAGTATGCTATATAGGTGTAACGCCCATGTTTCGAGGCTAAGCATTAGTATGATGATGTAATAGTCAATGTCCACCATTGTAACCCATTTTTAAGTAATAAAGAGGAATTAATTAAATATTATGTGAGTTATGGGATTTTATGTGCTTATATACTTGTTTGTAAAGATATAATAAATTAAGAATGAAAATAAGCGTCAAAACTAAAATGTTTGATAAACACGATATATATGAAGAAAGTTGTAGTGGTCGTGACAAGGATTCCGGAGATATAAAAGAACGCCGAAATCCGAGTTATAATGAAGAAGTTATGACCTGTCGAAGTTTCGCTACAAAAGCGGCACGACGCTGTGTGACGTAAAAAGTGAGTTTACGATAAGGTGCTTTTTAGCCTTAGTGATCTAAACGAAAGTCGTAGCATACATTAAATTGAGAGCGTGCATAAAAATAACGCTAAAATCTAACTTCGTATGAGGAAGTTATGATTTTTTTAAGTTTCGAAATAGCAGTATGTAGCCTGGAGTTTGAATATTAGATCGACCGATTTTTAGCCGACACAACCTAAATGAGAATCGACGATCTCGTTAATAGGAGCTTAACGATAAAAAGATAGACGAAAACGCACATCGGATGATGAAGTTATGAATTTTTAACGAAATTTTTATGTCCCGGCCTGTTAAAAATATAACTTTAAAAATAAAGTCAAAATTAGCCGACAGAGTCTAAACGAAAGTTGTAGAATACGTCTCTACCTACGCGTGGATATAAAGAACGTCGAAAACAGAGGTCGTATGCGAAGTTAGCGTAAGCGGCTTGTAAGACCAAGGAGTTAGCCACCTTTCGGGTGAGAGTTACGAATTTTAGAAGTCGAGAGGGTAAAATACGAAAGTTGTCCGAAGGGAACGCCCCGCGTAGAGAGGTACGTCCCGCGGTCTCGGAATACTAGGTATCGGTTCAGCCACATCGCTCCATTCGATGATTGACACGCAAATGTATGAACGCGATGCATACGAGAGTACGCCCTGCATACCGAGGAACGTCCAACGTACCTCCACAGGTATGCCCCCCGTAGACCGAGGCTTCAACCTATAAATAGAGGTGTGAGGTCAGCCGATTTTCTCACATCTTCCACTCTTTCTTTCTCTCTCTACTCTCTCTTTCTCTCTCTAAACCTCCCAACCACCCCCTGAGCCTAGGAAACCTCCCTAACACTAGAAGAAAGACCTGGAGCGCCCGAAGGCTCTGAGAAAAAGAATTCTTTGGTTCGGAAAGCACTGCCCCCGCAGAGCCCGGTTTTCAAGTAAACCTCCCGGTTTTGTCAAAGGAAATCATATTTTTAAGAAGCGAAGCGATGTTCAAGTTGGAATCACCTTATCAAGTGAGTGCATAGTTACTTTCATCTTACACATAGATATGAAGTATTTTATATAAATTACATGCTATGTGTGCATATTGTCTGTATACCCTGAGATCTATGCTGGATGAAAGATTTAAACTTTGTTTTTCATATCTAGGTTATATATATATATATATATATATATATATATATATATATATATATATCTACAAATATGTTGGGTAAAACATTGGTAGATGAAATGGTTGATGTGTGATGAAATAAAATGATGAGAGACATCGATGTTGACGATGTTCCAGTCATCTAGCAGAGTATAGATGCCGACCACAAACTTTTCTAGACAGTCCAGTGGAATGCTAGCAGGTTCGCAACCTTTAGGTGTTTGTAAACGATCTGTTTACCGGTGTACTCCATCCCCCTCATGGTTGCCTTATTTAACAAAAAATGATTAGGTATCCCCTAAGCAGTGTTGTCGCCCCGATGAAAATCCTTAAGCTAGGTCCCTTATAATAGATGCCTTAGCGACGTAAAGTGAGGATAACGGGAACGGGTAATCGGGTTGAATGATTTGATGAAAATAATAATAAACTTATTTGTTGTGGGTTGAAAACCCTATGTGCTCACCAGACTCCCCAGCCTGACCCACTCAGTTTCTTGTATTACAGGTAGTGACATAAGAGCATAGATACGATGAGCTGATGAGAAATTATGGATTATAGGCCAGTAGAAATAAATAGAATATTGTAAGGCCTATGCTGTTTATGTTGTTCTGTTTATGCTTTTGATCTGTATTGACAATAACATTCCGATGTTTTAATATAATGAAATACATTTCTTCGAAAATGCTTTCATAAATCTTTATGATATTTTCTTTTGGGAAAAAATTCTACAACACTTTCTTTAAAAAGTTACTATGATTTTATTAAAAAGCATAAACAAAATCGATTTTTTCTGGCCTTGAAATTGGGGATGTCACAATAGGTATTTTAAAAAATATTAACACGTGTCTGATGGGTTTTATACAAACAATCCTATGTGTACATGCAACCCTAGCATTGGATCTATGTTTTCACTATTAGATACACAACATTATGAACACATAATAAAACCCTAAAGATGATTGCTATTTTCGAAATTAACCAAGAAGGTTAGATTACATACCTCTTGTTGTTATATTGTAATAACAACTTAAATCTTCAAACCCTAAGTCTTGAAAGCAAGCACCACAAGTGTAGTGCCTCTAATGGCTCACAAACAAACCTAGCAACCAAGGATTACTATGGAGAGAGAAGGGAAGTGTAAAATTCGGCTCTAAGCCTCTCTTGGAGTGCCTTAGACGAAATCCAACCCTATAAGGGTTTATATAGGTGATAAGGAAGGTTTAGGATAAGGCAAGTGTATCTTAGATAACCCTAATCCCTTAACTTCCTCCCTAAGGCTTCCAAGGCACCCTTAGAGCCCAAGGAAACCCTAAGACATTCTAGATTTCGTTCCCCACCTCTAAGGGAGGTTCTAGAATGCTTCAATGCTCAACTTTTGAACATTGTCACCTTTAGTCCCTGCAGTTTCAATTAATTACTTTAATCCTAAAATTAATTCCAAATTAATTTCTGATTAAATATTAATTAAACAATATGATTTCTAATTAATATATTATATCCATAATACATTAATAAATCATTTATCTTGATTTCACATTAATTTATTAAGCAAGTAATAAATTAATAAATCATCCTTCTCTCTCTAACAATTATCCTATTCCATTGCCAGGTTTGAAGGCAACCCAAAAGGACCATGCACAATCGGGTCAAGTACTTGACAAACATGGTTACGGGCTTAGACACTAATCCAACAGTCTCCCACTTGGATAAGTCTAGTAACCACAAATGTAAGTACAACTCGATTAGCAATCGTAGCTCTCAAAGACGCTGTGAAACTCTGATCTTATCAGTAACCTGTCCTTCAGATAAGGGATCATATATTCCTCCATTCTAGATATCGTATAGACACGAGACATGGATTAAAATCATTCTCTCAGTCTATGTGTTGTTTCTCGATTTCCGATTTACGACGACCGACTAATTGAACAAATCAAATCAGCCCTAGCCCGGCCGAGCATTTACGTTTGTCATCACTAAATCATCGAGGGGCCCACATATATCACTTTTATCCCACTTTGGGTAAAAGGAACGGATAAACTTCGACTCAATGTTTGCTTGCACTCACTCACCAAATCACACACAACAATAAGTTTTATAACACTGAGTTACCGGTGCATTTACATATTATCAATGTGCAACCGATTCACAAGATACAACTCACACATCTCGGTTTAAAGAATACAAGATATTATCGTCTCACCAATCGCTCGTGATAAAATCCATGAAGCAATCCACGTGAATGTGGGTTTAATCCAATGCTCAAAATCATATTCATAAGCACTCATGAACGTTGTAGCAAACCTTTGCTATGTCTAATACGCTCTAGACAATCTACAAACCAATTCATGACAGTCTTCATTCATACTTACCTCAACGTATGACTGACTGTGGTCCGTTTGAATAATTCGATTAAACTCAATTATTCTGGAAGTCAAAACATGCAAAGTGAAACACAAAGGTAATACTAATCCTATATGGTCCCAACCCTTGAGTATAAATAAAACACATTTATTTAATCACCATATTGATTACTCATTATCTATTGTTTAACGTTTCCGATAATCAACTTTATAACTTGAATTATAACCACAATTGTCCCATGCTCCAAGCATGCACACTTTGGTTTTCAATGGTCTATTACTTTGTGAAATAGATCAAGTGAACACATTTTCAATCATTCTCATTTCACAAATCCCAATTCTTTACCATAAGCACAAGAATATCAAATTCTTGTTACTTATAGAATATGTCAGATTCTAATATTTTATGCAATGATCCTCTTGTGAAGTTACGACACAAAATCACAAAGACTCGGCCATCGAAATCACAAGGTAATCTATCAAAATAGTTACAGAACAATTCTATAAATGTGATGTCTCTCACTCAAAGTACATTCTTTGAACATCCTTTTGCATAAAATTTTCTAATCTAGACATAAATTCTTTTAATTTCCAACTCCCTATTATGGAAACATTTCCATATTTAATATATGACAACTCATTCTTAATAGAATCTTATCTATTCATAATGATGTCGATATGGTCCATTCAATGCCATACTTCCAACTACTCACAAGCGACCAATCCTCAGCGAGCTTTGGATCGTCCTTTGATAGTTGTTTAATTATCTTAGTCAAAACTGATTATTGTCTTTTTCCCCTCTTAATATGCTAGACATTTGGAAAATTTTTAGAATGGTGAAATATTATAGCATTTGCAATCGATCCTATACCCGAAGCGTATGGGACACGATGCATAATGTCTTACATAAAGATACGATAAATCTATCAATCTTTTGCCATAATATTTCATGTGTCACGTTCTTACAATTTGAACTATGAAGAGGGATACCGTAATCATAATCAAAATTTTAATAACACACTATGTATCCTTTGACTAAATTTATTAAAATTTCTCAATCTAAGCTTTAGATCTTGAAACGAAGTACAATATTCTCTCCCTTAATTATAGCAAAACAATTTTTCAACCCTTACGACATTGCAAAGTTCAACACTTGTTTTTCTATAATTAATATTGCTAACTTGCAATACTTACCATAATAATCATGCTACCACTTACATGATGATTATTTCTTTACCAGCATAACACTTATGCTCCCACTAGCTTTGACATGTATTTAGAATTCAGCTGAACTTCTAGAAAACAATTTCTTAAGTTCATATTTCTAATACTAGATGTTTCGATAAGACTCTATCTAAGCTTCTCAAACTCATACACCTTTCCTTGGACAGCTCATATGTATATGTCTAAACGATTTTAAGACTCATATCAATAAGTCTAAGATGTTCAGACCTATTTGCCATTTCCCACAATTCGAACTATGAAGAGGTATGCCGTAATCAAAGTTGAATTTGAGAAACCCAAATCATATAATGCTAGCTTCAAAATCTCTCTTAGTGAAAGCGTTTCCTTACCATCATTCTTATGAACGAAAGAAACCTTATGACACTTAGATTTTGTGGTGTATTCATTCTTGTCCATGTGAATTTGTCGTAACCATAATCACAAGATAATGTTGATGACAAATCCAAACTCTTATGGATAGAACTTGCTTTTCATAAATTCTTGCCATCAAGGGTCCCACCATTACTTCCAAGTTATTTAGCAGTTCACCCCTCCATTTCAATGTACTTTCCATTGAACAAGGTGCCTTTCCCTTATACAATCCATTGAGAACTCGTAGAACTCATTTGCATAATTAACTCAATTCGGAATGGCACAGAAACAAAATTGTGTCAACACGATAGGTCGTAAACCTCAAGTCGTGTGCTAGTGTTGTATTATAAGGTCTATTCTTGATTTGTTCTTGAAACTTTTCAAGACCATTAAGACTCCCACTGACTCATTGACATATAAGATTCCCTTGTTAAGAAACATTTCTTGACAAAAAAATATTCAAGAGTTAATGCAACCTTTATCAAGACAACACTTTTCACATAATTGGTCCTAGTTGGTCTTTGTCTTATCCAAGACATCACAACTTACCAATTTCAAATGTGCGAGAACAAGAAAACCTTTTCCAAGTTCCACATTTGACGAATGTTATAAACCTTCTTAAGACTTATCACCTAATTCACAATCTTGGAGTATAACTCTAAGACTTGACATTGGAATGAAGTATGATTGACTTCTTGATTTAACCATTTTCACAATTCTCATTTCCTCTTCTTAGACATACAAATTGTACTAAGAATCACTTAGAGGATCAATTGAGATATGGTTCTTAATCATTAAGTCCTATCATAAAACACAATAAAAGGTACTCTCCCTTCTTCTTAGAACAGAGAAACTTTTATCTTTCTGCCTACTTGATTCTTCTTATTCCTTCTGCTATTGATTGAAACTCTTTTAATCAATTCAGAATTATACTTAATCTTATAAGTGTAACCATATTTACTAAACATTAGTAAATCATGAAGGATATCTTGTCACTCTTGTCGTGGACTTGATCAACACACAACTTTGTGTACTTGATCTCATAGTCCTTCACTTGACACTTTGCCAACGACTAGTCTAAATTTCCCAAATGTGATAGTTTTCATTCATCATGCAATTCTTGTTGCACGATTCCAAGTTCCTATCCACTTGAAACTTGGGCGATGAAAACTATCCCTACTTGGTAAACTTTTGACGCTTCCACAAGTAATCTAATTAAGAATCAAATCCATATTGCTAATATTTAGAAGTACATAATCATCAATTTTTTCATATATGCCATTGCAAGGATAATCAAATAAGATAAAATCCAAAATTTATTTTATTCATCAAAACAACAGAAAACATGTCCTTACAACGCAAAATTCAAATGAAAAACTATGTATTCTAATACTCCTAACAAATCTAGCATAACTTCCTAAGCTCAAAATCTGATCTTCGAATCCATGCGATCGCAATCCATTTCTTCGTGACCAGACTCATCTTGCTATTCCATCAACCTTCCTTTCTTTTCTTTGATCCTACAAAACATGCACATGTGATCTTATCACATCATGTATAAAGAATAGGAATTTAATGGAGTTAGATAGTGGATTTTTATACCTGAAGCAGAGCCACACTTCTTGACTCTTCCATCTCTTAGATTCTTCAGCTCCTTTGGTAGCTTCGAATCCATTTCCCTTTCCCTTGGCAGCAAAAACATGTGGCCTCTCCTAGAGCGTCCACGGAAGCATGGTTGGTTGATTCACTAGACAAATATGCTTCATTACTTTGACAAATCATTTCTGATTCAGCAGCAATGAGCATGTAAGTTAAGTCAATGAGGGTCGCGTAAATTTCCATCATATAATACTCTCTTATGAACTTATCATATGATTCAGGGAGTGACTGAAGAACCCAGTCCACAGCCACCTTATTGGGGAAAGACGCACCTAACATAATCAACCTATCGATGTGTGATTTCATCCCTAGGACGTGAGCACACACGGGTTTACCATCTTCATGTTGCATTGCCAATAGGGTCTCGGTGATCTTGAACCTTTCAAATCTTCGATCTTGTGGGTTGGGGATAACAACGGGAGGAGGAGGAGGGAGTGAGATCAAGCTAGTCCATATTGATCCTTCACTTTGGAACAAGCTATCACTTTCAATAGGAACACCGTTTCCTTGGGATCCGGGAAGACCACGGTTAGAATCAGACATCTACCAAACGGGAGAAATTTCAAGTTAGTTGATTGATTGAGTCCTTAATAAATCACCCAAATGAGATATTAAGGCTAGGACCCAACACAATACGCCACAGCCTAGAAAAGGGATGCCGTAATCTAGTTGCAGAATATTTGAAGGTAAGTGAATGACGATTCACTAATTTTCCACCATGAAAAACGAAAAAGAAATTTAAGTTTTAAATTTATGAAAAACTCCTAGAATCTTTGAGATTCATTGAACATTTCAATGGCATGTTTAAATCTCGATATGCCCCTCTAGTTTGTGACTGGGATGTCGAGGATCACAAAGCGGGTGTGAATAACCATGCAAACTTACATAGTGCCCCCACATGTTACAGTTATCTATTCGATGTGCCGGTAAACCACACAAGCTCCACCGAACTATGACAAACATTGAGTCACCCTTTGCTACCTTCGCTTAGAGTTATTTAGTGTGCTGGTAAACCACACACGCTCCACTAACGTCTTCGCAAGGGTACAAAGTGTAATTTCATGGAATTGCATCAATTCACTTTTGCCTAAGTAACTAAGATTGGGAATTTGTAAAACATTTAGTTACTTTTGTACTTCATTATACTTATAATGGAAGGTTTTTGTCCTATCCTACCCGTTCGGCTAACGACCCTCCACTAGTCAAGAGTGCGGTGGGTAAGAGTGGATACCCATTCAATCGCCATTTTATAGGCAATTTCCTTAAACACCCCTTATAGACCAGCTTCGTGAATGAGGCCTACTAACGGTAAGACTAACTTTTACGTATACATATACATAATGTTAGACTTTTAATGTTATATATAGTATAGGGTGTGTTTTACACTTTTAAAATACTAGGTGGTCAAATATAACAATTATACTTTTAATTGTAAACCAAAACTTTTATGGATTTATTAAACTTCTTTTAATTACACACCTTAATTAATTAATAAAACCATAAGGGTGTGATTTTAACTTTTCAAAACAATACTAGGGTTTTAGAATTTAACATTCCTAAATTAAACTTTTAATCAACTTTTAAATTCCAAAACTTGAGTGCAAGTTTTGAAACATTTCAAAACATTAGGGTTTAGAATTTAAATATGCATCAAAATTAAACTTTCAATCAAAATTTAAATTCCAAAACTTGAGGGCAAGTTTTTGAAACTTTTCAAAACAATTTAGTTTTAATTTCTCTTAAAATTTCGAATTTATGACATTTAAATTAAAATTTTAAATGTTAAAACTCTTGATTTAATAATTATCTTGAATTAGACTATTAATTTAATTATTAAATCATAAGGGATTATCTAAATCATGAGGATAATTACTATTTATACATTTAAGATATCCTAATCCCTTAATTATCTCCCTAGATCTCGAAAATAAGGATAGGATAATGCAAAATCTATAATTACCATATATAACAATTAGAGGATAATTACAAGATATGGGATAAACAAATCCCTAAAATTTAGGATCTTATATTGGGGAGGAGGCAAATTTCACAAATCAAGGGATTAAAACAAACCCTAGATTTTGAAATTTAAGGGTTTAAGGAAAGGATTTGAAGATCTTATTCAAACTCTTGCAAATTAGGGTTTGCAAACCCTAATCTCGAAAAACCCTAGCCTCCTAGGGTTTATTGGCAATAAACCCTAATATGTCAAGTTCATACAATTGAATAAGCTAATTGAAAACAAGTTAACCAATGGCTCTGATACCACTGATGGGTTTTATACAAACAATCATATGTGTACATGCAACCCTAGCATTGGATCTATATTTTCACTATTAGATACACAACATTATGAACACATAATAAAACCCTAAAGATGATTGCTATTTTCGAAATTAACCAAGAAGGTTAGATTACATACCTCTTGTTGTTATATTGTAATAACAACTTAAATCTTCAAACCCTAAGTCTTGAAAGCAAGCACCACAAGTGTAGTGCCTCTAATGGCTCACAAACAAACCTAGCAACCAAGGATTACTATGGAGAGAGAAGGGAAGTGTAAAATTCGGCTCTAAGCCTCTCTTGGAGTGCCTTAGACGAAATCCAACCCTATAAGGGTTTATATAGGTGATAAGGAAGGTTTAGGATAAGGCAAGTGTATCTTAGATAACCCTAATCCCTTAACTTCCTCCCTAAGGCTTCCAAGGCACCCTTAGAGCCCAAGGAAACCCTAAGACATTCTAGATTTCGTTCCCCACCTCTAAGGGAGGTTCTAGAATGCTTCAATGCTCAACTTTTGAACATTGTCACCTTTAGTCCCTGCAGTTTTAATTAATTACTTTAATCCTAAAATTAATTCCAAATTAATTTCTGATTAAATATTATTTAAACAATATGATTTCTAATTAATATATTATATCCATAATACATTAATAAATCATTTATCTTGATTTCACATTAATTTATTAAGCAAGTAATAAATTAATAAATCATCCTTCTCTATCCAACAATTATCCTATTCCATTGCCAGGTTTGAAGGCAACCCAAAAGGACCATGCACAATCAGGTCAAGTACTTGACAAACATGGTTACGGGCTTAGACACTAATCCAACAGTTTCAGCATTTTGAATTTCAACTACCGTTGTTAAGCATTCAACCGAGTCAAGAATGAATTGTTGATCTGAGTTAACTATGTTGATCCAAGTTAAGTATGTTGTTCTCATTGTACGAGTAAATTGTAACGCCCGTAGATCCGGGCTAGTCAATTTAGAGATAATAGGGTCGAAAATGACTTTTCGACAAAAGATTATTTAGAATAAATAATCTTAACCAAGCTGTAGAATATGTTTCAAGGGTCCCGTGCATATAAAGAATGCCGAAATCCGAGTTATAACGAAGAAGTTATGGCTCGTCAAAGTTTCACGGCAAAACAGACACGGCACCGGGAAGCGTACATAGTGAATTTACGATAGAGGACTTTTTAGCCTTAGTGATCTAAAAAAAAGTTGTAGTATACATTAAACCAACAGCTTCCATAAAAAGAACGCTCAAATCTGACTTCGTATGAGGAAGTTATGAATTTTCTAAGATTTGACATAGTAGTGCACGACCCGAAACTCAAACTTTAGTTCGAGTGGTTTTTGGCCTACGTGACCTAAATGAGAGTTAAAGATTTCATTAATAGGAACTCAACGATAAAAAGACAGACGAAAACGGAGTCCGTATGCAGGAGTTACGAATTCTTCTCTGTCATTTAACAGTCTAATCTCCTCTTACTGTTAAATTTAAGATCGGTCGAGAATTAGCCAACGGAGTCTAAATGAAAGTTATGTTGGAATAGTGTCTAAGGCTGCAACTATATTAGGCAAATATTTGACCCGATTGTGCATGGTCCTTTTGGGTTGCCTTCACCATAGCAACTTGACAGGATGATTTATTATGAGAGAATAAATATTATTAATATATTATGAGAATAATATAAAGAATAATAATATTGTTATTTGATTAATATAAGTCATAAATTAATTAGTATTAATTTGGTGACTTAAAGAGATTAATTAAATAAGAGGGTATAAACTGTCAATTGTTTGATAGTTACACTTTGGGCTGTAAATCCTTATTGGATAGAGGATGGACGAATTCTAGGGCTTGGGATAGCCTCAAATTCGTCCAAGGCTATCTTAGGTAAGGATTAGGATTGCTTTAAGGAAAGATTATCCAACTAGGGTTTAAGGGTGAAACCCTAGGAGCCTTACAAGTATAAATAGACCCCTTGGGCAAGGGAAATCGGCATCTCATCTAAAGTAGAGTACCCCTGGCCGATTTCTTCCCTAACCTCTCTCTCAAATCATCCTCCTTGCTAGTTGGTGTTTGTAAGCCATTAGAGGAGTGACAATTGTGACTCTAGAGCTCCAAGACAACAAGATCAAAACAAGAGATTCAAAGGTGAACTTCTAGATCTGATTTTGTATTGTTCTTATACCTAATTAGTCATTAGAAGTCTTGGATTCAAAGCATGTTTAATTAGAGAAACCTAAATCCAAGCATTAGGGTTTACATGTACACATAGGATTGTTCATATGGCCAAAACCCATCAAGTTATAGATCTTATTTTTACCTACGCGTGTATATAAATAACATCAAAAACGGAGCTCATATGAGAATGTTACGAAATTTTGAAAATCAGTTGATTTCCACCCTGTGTGTGATGCCACATGTCAGCACCAGGCGAAACCTTGGATCCTACGCAACACCACGAAGTGGTGAGAGGAACCACGACGTGTTGATGCTCAAGGAATCCTATAAATAGAGGTGTCGGGTTTCATTCATTCCTCAAACCTTCCAACTTCTTCCTCTTTCTCTAGAACATCTCTCTAAGCCCTAAAACCCCCCAAAACGCCCAGGGAACCCCTAGCACGAGGCGGAAGCCCCGGAGCGCCTGACGGATCTGAAAAGAAGAGCCTTTGGCTCAGAAAATCTGCTTCGGCGAAGCCCGGTTTTTGATGAAAACCCGTTGTAAGTGAGCTATTCCTACGCTATTTTTAATATAGCTTTTATTTAATTATAGTAACGTTATTAGGAACTTATAATAAGTACCCGGGCTATTATTATGGGTTATATAAGTATCGTTTAACGCTTATATAATAGTAATAATAGCTAGTTTATCAATTAGTCTCGGTGAATATTAGACTAAACTCTAGTGGTAATGATACTAGGTTTTGACCGAGGAAAATTGTGTTAAGAGTAACGAAGTGCTGTCCGAGTGCCGAGTCACCACCTTCTCAAGTGAGTGTATAGTTACTTTCATCTTACACATAGATATGAAGTATTTTATATTAATTACGTGCTATGTGTGCATATTATCTGAATTCTTGCTGTCTATGCTGGATGAATGATTTTATACATGTTTTAAATGATTTAAACTGTATATTTATTTTATATCTACAAATATTTTGGGATAAAACATGGGTAGATGAAATAGTTGGTGTGTGATGAAATAAAATGATGAGAGATAGGTGATGATAGGAAGGTGATGATAATTAGGTGAGGATAGATAGGTGATGATGAATCGGTGATGTAGGATGAGAGATACTATAACCTTGTCCGACAATTTGGAGATGTAGTAATCTACCAGAGTATAAATGACGACCACGGTCTATTCTAGACAACCTCGTGGAAACACCAGCAGGCTCATAACCTGTAGGTGATGAATTACGAGTTCAGGCAATGTTGTAACTACGTATTCATGTGATGATACTCTAACTCTTACTATGAATTACGAGTTTAGGCGATGTTGTAACTACGTATTCATGCGATGATACCCCAACCCTTAGTAGGCACGTATGGAGGGAGTAATCCCCAAATCATTGCTGTCTATGGGATGTAGGAGACGATCCTTAGGAACGAACATATAAGGAAATGCGATGTAAAGAGATGAGTGGTAAATACGATATAGGAGATGACCCTTAAGATAGTTCTTTAAGGAATATTAAATGAAGAAAATGGGGATGGGTAATCGGATTAATTGTTTGGCAAGTATTATGTGAAGAAACAAATTAACTATATTATTGTGGGTTGGAAACCCTATGTACTCACCAGGTTTCCCAACCTGACCCACTCAGTTTAATTGTATCACATGTGTCGATATAAAGCTACACTACATTGAGAGATTAAGGAGATGTAAATCACTAGTGATAATGAATATAAGTTATATTTATGCTTATGTTTCTGTATTGACGATGACATCCCAAATGTTTTAAAAGGAATAAAAATACTTTTCTTCGGAAATACTTTGATAACATATTTATCATGTTTTACTGGGAACAAATTCCGCAACATTTTTATTAAAGGAGTTAATCTGATTTTTATAAAGCATAAACAAAATCGGTCTTTTCTGGCCGTAAAAATAGGGATGTCACATAAATCATTCTACATTCATGTTCAATAATCATATTATGCAATATAATACATGCATACATTATTGTTATTAATCTTTCGTTATTCTAGAGTTGTGCAACGTGTTTCACTACATGTCATTTCTACTTGAGGACTCTAAATGCTCTCTCTATATCCTTTATAGAATATTTTTTTTTTGTAAACATCTTTGTTTTTTCAGTTCGACGTACCGCGTATGCCTTCGCAAAGCATTCGCAAATGTGAAGTAATATGGGTATATTTCATCACAAAGGTAGTAACCATGTTTGTACTGCTGAAGAGAGTGTCTAAGGTCATTATATATTAGTAAAATTTCTAATAATAACATCGTCCTTTTGGGTCGCCGCATGACCCATTTGAGGAATTAGAAGAAAAATATTTAAGGAGAATAATCAGTTTATTAGTTTATTATCTTTAATAAATTAATTAAAAACTATTTTGGAATTAATTAATTCAATGGGTTGAATATTAATTAGTTAAAAGTTGATTAATTGAAATATTCCATAATCCCTAAGGATAAGGAGGATCTTGAAATTTGCATACATCCCACATCGGATTGCAGCCACATGTGAGTTAAGGATCGACAACCTATAAATAGGGTACTAGGGATCATAGCATGCTTGCTCGTTGGTTTGAATTTTCACATCCTCTCATTGGAACGATTTCATATCCCACTCAAGGGTTTGTGAAAATTTCTCTTTCTAGTTTTCTTTTGGTTCTTTCTTTGGAGTATTGGGTGTGATTCCATTAAAAGATTCTATTTTGGATCCTTGCATCCAATTAAGGGGGCAAGGACAAGATCGCAAGCTAGAAAGTCTCTAGTTGCTAAAGGGTTATGTTATTATATTCTATCTAGTAGTTGCAGTAATAGATTGAAACTTGGATCATTATAGATTGCATGTGCACATATGAATTTTGTTTTAGTCTTCCGTTTCCATATTCATGTATATTGAATGCCCTATAACCCAACATGGCAACATGTACTAATTCCCGTTCACTGTGAAGGACATATTAGGTGCTTTCCCGGTACATATGTTGTTAAAAATAAGGGAATGGGCATGAACTTTACGATCATTATTAGATCATGAAACCCCAAAGAATGCATGTCAAATCTACAAATCCAGATATACAACATCTTCCAGTATTTTAGTTGGGTTCACCTATATCACCTCGGGTATATTGATAGTGCCAGACATTTGGACATTTTCCCCACACATAAGCGTATAATCAAGGTTAACGATCATTCCTGGTAATCCATGTCTCTCTTCATGTGCCAAATACAATTTCTTAATATCATGTGTAGTAGGTTTACGTAAATATTATTTGTGAAAAAACTCATAAACAGATGTGCAAAAATGATCTACGCACTTATTTGCGGCCATCTCATATACTTTCAAATACTTGTCTGATGTATCATAGGCTATACTGCATCCTAAATACCTAAAAGCAGCCACACATTTATTTATGTATAGTACTAAAGCCCATTCTACCTCTAGCATCTGTTTTTTGTTGGAAATACATGTATCGCACCTCTAAAACCTATTAAGACTGAAACGAAGCTCAAATGTTACATCATTATGAAGACAATATCGCCAAAATAATAACGTACCAAGAGTTCATGTGTGGCTTGCCGATATCAATTGACAACCATTCTTATATTACTAACATTCGTACAATCTTCATTGACAACCGTTTTTATATTACTAACATTCGTATAATCTTCATCCAATTTGTTTTGCACAACATTAAAGAATTTTGCGATAAACTCCTTATCATCATCTGAATCATAATTTACAAAAAAATCCATTCCACATTAAATTTTTGCATAACATTTGAATTTTTTTTATAAAAAATAATAGTTTCACATTAAATGGAGGAGATGGCTTCTTGTTAGTCTTCTTCATTCATTGTCTACACCACATATCACCACGACCACGACAATTTATGAACGATCGGGATGGTGTTCACCATCGTGGTCGTTGCCACCTGGACCATGAAGGGCCGTTGAAGGTACCCAAAAAGGCCTAAGGTAATGGGACACTTGGGCAACATTCCCTTCGGTCCCTAGCATCCATCCTAAGCCATTTTTTTTGTCTACTTCCCACTTGTGACCGTCCGCCTTTATAACTGTGTAGCTTTAGTTTAAGGCTAATGTTTGGGAAAACCTTATAAAAACCAACATATTTTCATCAAAGTTTAAAAAAAACCACTATATTATGTATTTGTACGTTAAAACTCTTATATTTTTTAAAATATATCATTTAAGGCATCGAGCTCGGTATATCCTCGATAGCCGAAAATGCTAGGTAATCGATTCTCTACATTTTGATTGTTACAATTTATTCGATTAAAAAATTTTAAAAAAATATGAGGGTTTAAATGCACTAAAAAATAATATAATAGTTTTTTTTAATCATTTCATAAAATATATTAGGTTTTCTAAGGTCAGAAGACCTTAAATAAGAATTTCCGAAAATGTAGGAGTTTTAATGCACTAAAATATAATATAGTGGTTTTTTTCTGAGAAAAATCTCCAAAAAAACCAACGTATTTTCATCAAATGCTTAAAAAAACAACTATATTATTTTTTAGTGCACTAAAACCCTTATATTTTCGGAAATTCTTATTTAAGGTATTCTGACCTCAAAAAAACCTAATATATTTTTATGAAATGATTCAAAAAACCATTATATTATTTTTTTTAGTGCGTTTAAACTTTCATATTTTTTTAAAATTTTTTAATCTAATGAATCGTAACAATCAAAACGTTAAGAATCGATTACCTAGCATTTTTGGCTATCTAGGATATACCGAGCTTGATGCCTTAAATGATTAAAAATAATACAATAAGTTTAAAACAAAATTATAAAAATAATAATTTTTTAAAATATCCTTACGACATTGTATTTTATTTTAGTAAAAAGGCCTTTTGACCATGACATTTTACCGACTATTTATCTTGTTAAAATGGTATTTTTGAGTTTTTGGCTTTGACTTTTTTTAGGTAGATGGTGCTGTATTCGAATATTAGGAACTTTTCCAACAATAACATAAAACAATGGTAAACCATCACTAAAATGGATTAACAATGATCATTTGGTAATGAAAATTAAAAAAAGAAAATAAAATAAAAAATTATGCTATCAAGAATTCAAGATGATGAAAAATGAAGAATAGTATAACTCCCTAAACAGGGCCGGCCCAACTACATGGGTAAGTTGGGCTTAGGCCCAGGGCCTCAAAAAAATGGGGGCATATTTTTTATCCAGCAAGTTATAATATATGTATATAATTTTAGCCCAAAAATTAAACCTAATTACTCCAATAGTCTAGCAAGTCAGCAATCATTGTTTTCTTCAATTGACTGTGAGTCTATGAGTTTTCTTCAATCATTGTTTCTTTTTTCTTAATATGATTAATTGAATATTGTGATTTGTTGTTTGAGTTGCAGATTTGGAAATTGGAATTTTCAATTGTTTTCAAATAGAAAACGAAGTGAACACAGTTTCTGAATTCTCTTTTCAGTTCTCATTTTGTGCTCTTCAACTTATTAGGGTAAGTTTTATATTTTTCTTCTAATGATTTTTTTTTATTTCTGTATGAACATCAACCACAGTTTCTGAATAATCTAAAGTTTTGTTTTTGTTTCTATGATGTGAATCAGGACTTGGGACTTGGGAGGCTGATTTTTGTTTATTTTGAAATCTTGAAAAGTATATATTTATTTCATTGTAGTGTTATTACTTATTAGTCAGTAGTTGTTGAAAATGGATTTGTATTTCTGATTGTATGTTTTAATTTTCAGATTATCGGCATCTTTAAAGTGGGAAATAAAAATGAAAACTTTGGCCAGGTTGTATCTTTCTTTGCTTAGCTTTTATAACTAGAATTATTGATTATTTTCTTTGCTTAGCTTTTTTCTTTGCTGATTTTTAAATATGTTTCCCCGAAAACAACCATCGGGTGCTCAAAATAGAAAACGAAAAACAAAAGAACAAGAAGAGGCTAATCAATTAAGAGGGTCTTTGAATAAATATTTTGTTAGAAATCAAAATTCCAATGATCCGGTTAATAATTTTAATGTTCCACCTAGTACTTCCAATGATTCGGTTGATATTTCCAATGATTTTGAAAAAAATGATTTTTTTGATAAAGATAAACCAAGTGATTTTAATATTTTTGATCCTAGAGTATGGGATGATTTAGATTCAAAAATGAAAGATTTACTAATAGAAAAAGGGCCAAATAGAGAAGTTGATACCAACACAATTTTTCCAAAAGATTCACTTGGTAGACATTTTTCATTTGATTTTTTCATTCGGAAATTAAGAAATGGTGATTCTTTTGATAGAAAATGGTTAGTGTATTCAAAAGAACTTGATAAAGTTTTTTGTTTTTGTTGTAAGTTGTTTAAAACTATTCGAACTAAAAGTAGTTTGGCAACCGAAGGAATTAAAGATTGGAAGCATCTTAGTGAAACATTAAAACAACATGAAAATAGTTCCGATCATATGGATAATTTAAGAACATGGAATGAAACGCGAATTAGGTTAAATAAAAATGAAACAATTGACAAAGAAATTCAAGAAATGATAAAAAAAGATACCGAACATTGGAAAGAAGTTATGGTTAGAATTATTTCTGTTGTAAAATGTTTAGCAAAAAATAACTTGGCTTTTCGTGGTACAAATGAAAAAATTTATGAAAACTCAAATGGAAATTTTTTAAGTGTAATTGAATCAATTGCGGAATGGGATCCAGTAATGAAAGAACATTTTCGAATGATTCAAGACAAAGAAACACATAATCATTATCTTAGTCATAAAATTCAAAATGAATTAATTGAAATGTTAGCATCCGAGGTAAAATGTGCAATTATAAAAAAAAATCAAAAGGGCAAAATATTTTTCTATAATTCTTGATTGCACTCCGGATGCTAGTCACCAAGAACAAATGACTTTGATTATAAGATGTGTAGATTTGGAAAGTGTTCCATTAAAAGTTGAAGAGTTTTTTTAGAGTTTTTAAATGTAGAAGATACATCCGGTCTTTAGTCTTTTCAATGTTTTACAAGATGCCCTAAAATCTCTTGATTTGGATATTAATTATGTTCGTGGTCAAGGATATGATAATGGGGCAAATATGAAAGGTAAACACCAAGGTGTTCAAAAACGATTGCTTGATATAAATAATAGAGCTTTTTATATGCCTTGTGGATGTCATAGTTTAAATTTGGTTTTGTGTGATATGGCAAATTCTTGCCAAAAGGCAAAAACTTTTTTTGGTACATGTCAAACGCTTTATAATGTTTTTTCCAATTCAACCAAAAGATGGAGTGTTTTACTTGAGTTTGTTGATGATCTAACACTTAAATCATTATCAGCTACTCGTTGGGAAAGTCATATTGAATGTGTTAAAGCAATAAAAACACAATTTTATCAAATAAGAAAAGCTTTAAAAAAACTATCTATAATAAGTGATAATGGACAAGTGTGTAGAGATGCTGATTCACTAGTAAATGGTGAATTTTCTAGTTTTGAATTTATTTTAAGTTTAGTTATATGGTATGATATTTTGTACAAAATTAATTTGGTAAGCAAAAAGTTACAATCCAAAGAAATGCTTCTTGATGTTGCTGTAAAAAATTTAGAAGGGTTAATTAATTATTTTGAAGAATATAGGGAAAGTGGGTTTGACTTTGCTATTAGTGAAGCAAAAGAAATAGCAAATAGTGTTAAAGTTAAACCCGAATTTCCTCAAAAACGCAATAAAAAAAGAAAACAACATTTTGATGAAATTCCAAATACCGAAAGAGAACACCAATCTTCTCAAGAAGCATTTAAAAGAGATTATTTTTTTATTCTTGTTGATATGGCTCTTGTTCAATTGAAAAGTAGATTTGAACAAATGCAATATTTTGAATCGATATTTGGTTTTTTGTTTGATGGTTCCAAATTAGTTTCTTTAGCTGATGATGAATTAAAGAAATGTTGTTTAAATCTTGAGTCCAATTTGAAAAATGGTGAAGATTATGATATTGATGGAGATGGTTTATTCATTGAGTTAAAACTTTTGCAGAAAATGTTGCCGGAGGAAGCATACAAAAGTCGAAGTCCTTGGACATCTATTCAAATAATGGAGTATGCAAGAAGAATGGATATGTTCCCTAATGTGTTGGTTGCATATAGGATATTATTGACGGTGCCGGTTACGGTTGCTTCCGCGGAAAGAAGTTTTTCAAAATTGAAGCTTTTGAAATCGTATCTCCGAAGTACCATGACTCAAGAAAGATTGAATGGATTAGCAATTTTAAGTATTGAAAGTGATTTTCTAAAAAATATTGATTATTGTAAAATAAGAGATGTTTTCGCTTCAAAAAATGCGCGAAGACATCGTTTTAGGTGATTTTTTGTATATTTTGGTTGTGTTATTTGTTTGATTATAAAAATTACTGCATTTTTTATATTAGAAATTACTACGTTTGTTTGATTATATGTTTTTGTTATTGTACGTTACACATATAAGGACATAATTTTTTTATCTCGCCCCGGGTAGTAAAAAACAATGGACCGGCCATGTCCCTAAATCATGATGCAATCGTATGACGCACTCCTATAAATAATACAGGGTACAAGTTGTAATATTAGCCGAGGCTATACTAGATAAGTGGGCGAGGCTAAGGGGGTGTTTGACTTAGCTTTTCACAGCCAAAAGTCCTTTTTGCAAACTAGTTTTAGAAGCTACTTTTGAAGTTTTTACATGTGGAAAAGGAACTTTTTGGAAAAATCAGGAAATCCTAATTTTTTGTAACTTTTTCAAAAATGACTTTTGGGTTTAAAAAACTAAGTCAAACACCCCCTAAATACAAATACAACAGAAATAAATAAGATGATGGTATGCTAACATTCATCCTTTAAACTGTCATAAAAGTAAAAGAAAAAGAAATTGATTTATCAGGTAATTATTTTTTTATTTTTTAATATTTGGGTGAGTTTTTTAGGGGTTGTAAATCGGGTCATCGTGTCGTGTTTTTGTCTGACACGACACGGCACGACAATGTTTTATGTAACACGAACACGACACGACACGATGACGTGTTTTTTTTAACTAACACAAAAACGAACCGATTAAAAAACGACAAACACGACACGGCACGACAAAAGACAACATAATAAAAAATAGTTTATTTAATTAATATTTAATTATACATAACAAAGAAAACACGAAAACACGACAAATAAATGCTAAATCGTGTAAATTTCGTGTTGAATTTTAAACACGAACATGACACGGCATGACATCGTGTTTTTTACACTTAACACGAACATGACACGAACACGAATTCGAATTTCAATTTCGTCCCAATTTAGTTTCGTGTCGTGTCAACAATTGTCACCCCTAATTTTTTTACATATCTAAATAACAGATTTTTTGAAAATGTTCACATATGATCATAATGACAGGTCGTAGCAAGTTACAACCGACCATATTGGTCATATGTAAACACTCTCAACAATATCGTTACCTAGATGTGTAAAAAAAAATTACCTAAATATGAACAAAATGAAAATATAATTATCCCGATAATTGAATTTTTCTTTCCAACTTATCATTTGGGAAGTGTGATTGTTTTTCAACATCCTTTCATTACTAACAACATTAGGAGATGTAATATTTAACTGTCTTTTCATTACCTACCAACGTTAGGAGATGTAATACTTTAATTATGCTTTTAAGTTATCAAAAAAAATTACCAACATATCTTGGGAGAAAATAAGAGAAGAAAGAAGACGGAAAGAGTTTGAAGAGTGATGTCTTCACTTTTCAATGAGAGGGAGAGGAGCTAGCAGCGATATGTGACCGAAGACTGATGAAGGGAAAACGCAGCCATAGGAGCACATATTGTTGGAGGTGGCAAACCGGGAGAGAAATTCACAGACATCGTCCGAAGCGATAAAATCCAAAATGGGAAAAATCATGAGAGTTCCTTTTTTTTTTTTTTTTTTTTTTTTTTTTTTAGATCTGTTTATATTTTCATTCAATTGTATATTAATTAAGAAAAAATAAATATTTTTTTTATTTTTGTTCCTACAAATTATAGTCCCAATTAAATAACCAATTAAATAATAACATGTGTTATTTTAGTATATTAAAATTTCATTAAATGAACATTAAATGTGACACATGTCATTATTTAATTGGATAGGATGATTTGTAGTAATAAAAAATAAAAGAATATTTAATTTCTCATTAATTAATTTGCTTTAATCATATTATGTTTATTTAAATGGGTCAAAATCGAGTAGCTTTTTTTTTTTTTTTTTTTCCTGATTTTGTATATGTATACACTAGTTGTGTAACTCGTATATTATACGGGTTGATTAAAACAAAATGTTATAAGGGATTAAACAATAAGTTTATTTGAATTTGAAAAAAAATGAAATTTACGGAAATAAAATATCTTTAATAATTATAATATTGATTTACACATTTAATACAATAAATACTTTATATATATAATAATAGAAGTATTAATTAATGGAATTATAATTTTTGATTAATAAAGAAATAAAAATCCACATAATGACATGTGGAATTTAAGTAATTTAAATATCTTACATAATGACATGTGGCAAGAATGTATTAGAAGATGACATGTGGCAAAATCATTTTTATTTATTAGAGAGGATAAAATAATCTTATCATTAATTTTGCTATATTTATTTATAACATTTTTAGGGAGCCTGAAGATCATTAAATTTCTTTTGTTGAGTATGCAAGTATTGTATTCAAGTGTATGCAATATTAGTATTTATAATCGTTATTTTTAAAAACTTTAACCCTTCTATAAAAAAAATAAAGATATGCAATTTCATACCGTTGCTAAGTTATAATTAAATCCATCCGGTGGCATTAAAGAGGTATCCCAAACTCATGGATTCCGTCTTTCGGTTTTGAGTCATTCGAAAGTTTAACTTGTTGAGAATTGAAAATTTTGTGTTGTTTATATAATAGATGTATAGAAGCTATATTTCGTTATGGCCGATGTGGGATAATTTTAATTTTTTTTTTAAAAACAAATTGCAAAACTAATAAACAAAATAAAATATACTTTTAAAATATAAAAAAACAAAATGAAAAACTAATAAACAAAGAAAAATATAAATGCCAACATTTTAAATAAAGACCTTAAAGTTAAAAGTTCATTACCACCTGGACATCTCAGTATTTGCGTTTAATTTTCACTAAGATCATAATATAATAGGTATATTTTGTATAAATCTATATAAAAAGAGTTACGGAACAAAAGAAAATAAATCTTTGAAAGAAGATTAGAACTTGCAACCTCCAAGAGACCCCTAACGCTTTAACAACCAACTATAACTTATATTGTTATCTCATTAAACACATTAATAACATTATATATATATATATATATATATAAACAAATTTTTTCTAAACCAATTATAATACTGGAGTTTTTTTTTAAAGACATTAGGATACCCGAGATCTATTGTGGATCCTCCTCTAAATCCGCTGATAGTCGCGGGAACCTTTGTCGCACCACCACACACCAACTCACCTCACCGCACACATCCGCCGCAGCAGTACTCCGTCCCGCTACAAAGGTCAAAAATTATGTTTGAATAAGCAGGCTGAAAGTTGATTCCCTTTTTTTCACTTTCAGCCCTAGACTTGTATAAGTCATATTTTACCCTTAAATCAAAAATAAAATCCCATCAAAACAATAAGTATTAGGGCATTTATGCACAAGGACGCGATTTGTGATCTTGTAGAACCAGCAAAGATAAGAAATCCAAAATGAAAGATCGTGAATTTACTAGAGCATATGATGTAATGATTCGTGGATCATGTTGCCTTTCTTTCCTAAAAGAGAGATCAGCAGTATCATGTGGTACTATATAAGTACTTATAATTCTGTACACGATGTCAAAAGATCATTATATATGCAACAAACACCGGATTACTTATAAACCACCATTATTTGAGGTTGGGGAGGAAGAAATACCCAAAAAAAAAAAAAAAAAAAAAACTAGGAAAAGGCGCACATACAAGAAAACACATCCAAAAACGGCCTCATCGAACCTCATACACATACGATCTACAAACACTATACTATTCTAACCCCATTGCCATATTGTAAGCAAAGCTGTTCGTCTTCATCCTTATCTTCGATCCCATCTTCTCCACCACCGATTCAGTCGAACGACCACCACCCTCCTCCTCCTGCGACCCGTCACCACCACCCTCGCCCTCCGGAATCTCCTCGTCTCCACCACCTGGGGATGCAGAAGCCGCCGGCAAGATGGTAGTTTCCTTCTGAGCATCAGCAATCTCCTTTAGCCTCTCTTCGCTCATCCCAAAAGCAGTTGCAAACTCCGGCCCCATCATGGTTTGCAAAAGAGAACCTTGACCCACCAAGAACTGTGGCCTGTTGTTTCTTGCCGACGTTGAAAATCCAAAGAACACAAACGGGTTCGATCGTGAAGCTACTTGACAAAAAGGAAAGTATCGTGGAATCCAAAACACATCACCTTCGTTCACTTCAGCATTCATGGCTAATGTCCCATTTGGAAACACCACTTGAATGTTTCCAGTTCCACTTAACACTACCCCATACTCTATTGCTGTTGGATTAATGTGAGGTGCCATCATCGATCCCTGTGGATTGAATTCATATGATCATATTTTACGTTGATTTGGAATTCAAAAACGAAAACGAGAGGTGAGATGTTAGTTTATATATACCGCAGTGAGATTGACAAGATAGACTCCGAAGTCGGATTTCTTAAGTGGTTCATAGTCGTTTTCGTTGACCTCAATGCTCCATCCGTAGTCGTTTTTGAAATCAGGTTTCCGATCATAGATATTGTATGAATCCAGCGACTTGCTGTCACCTTTCTTCCTGTTCACTCCAAACATGGAATTTACAAAATCAGTCAACGACCATGTCGTCTTCTCTCCTTCGTCGTTTTTCACACGTACTTGAACGATTCTCTTCATCTGTGCTTGCTTCTCGTGCTTTCCTTGATCCAAGAATCTCTTCCATAAGCTTGGTTCTTTTTCAGACTCGCTGTCGGGTTTCAAGTACACAATCGCTCCTTTTTGTCGACTTGAAAGCAACTCACCGACTGTATTATACGAAACCTATCAAGCAAGAAATCAAGAACGATCGTAAAGTTAGCTTATTCCAAGTATTACACAAAGCAATCTGATGGATACTCACATTAAGTGCTGTCGATAGAGTTTGGATATCGAATCCGGCAAGCACTGAAGATGGGTTTGCTCCTCCTCCGATGTAAAACGACTGCAACATAATACAGTGATGATGGCAGATATGATGCAATAGATCGAAATCAGAAATTCATTCAAATTTGGGTACCTCAAAAGCACTCCAATCCGAGCTCTCGGAGGTGTCGATGCTAGTGATGATATGGAGTCTTTGACCCTCTGCAGTGTTTACGATATAGAATGCTGAACCAGCTTGGACTCTGTACAAATCTCCAGATTTCAGATCTTTTTCAATGAAATCGTCTTGATAGATCGACCCGATTCTGGCCTCGCCTGCAAATTAAACATCGTTTTTGTGCTTATCAGAATTGGGAAATTAACGAGTACCGAGTTGGGTTTGTAGTGGAAGATAATTATATGAACCTAATTCGACGAAGATGATCAGGCTGGAATCAAGATACTGTGGGATGAACATGCTGTTTGGTTCCATTGTTATGAACCCAATATGCATCGGACTTTCTGTGAGTTTTCCACCGACACCCTTCACCACTCTCATTCCACCGGCGTCGGTTGCCACCACTCGCTTTGCGTCCTGCAGTATAAACCTCCTCGAGTCCATTCGTCCCCTCCTACTACCTCCACCGCCACCAGCACCACCACGACCAGCTTCTTCCTCCGGCGGCATCTCCCTACTCCCACCACCACCACGACCACGTTGAGACTCCGGTGGCACCTCTTTTCTCCCCCTTCTTGTCTCCTCCCCAGCATCACCCTCCCACCGACTTCTACCTTGTCCATAGACTCCGATCACCAGTGCATTTGACACCACAACCGCTAGCAGTAAAAACACCCATAGTTTCGATGAACTTTTTCCCATTGTTGAACTTTGTTTCGGTGGTTTGAGTTAGAATACGAGAGTAGTTTAAGTAGAACTGATGCGGAGATTGTGCGGTGGGCACGTGTCAGCCATGCAAATGTTTTAGGAGATGGGTGGCATTTGATTAGTATACACACACCATCAACCTAATCACATGGTCTTTACTCGTGAATACACTAGCACACTTGGCGCTAACTTCATGTACAAAAACCATGACTATTTTGTGTACCATTTTAGTAGTCATATTCGAGACTAAAATAATCTTTTTATAGATTGGTGTTAAGTCGTGACGATTTTGTCTCTGATCTTTGATGAGAGAATTAACTACGAATCAAGATAATCGGATAACTCAGGGCTAACTATTTCTTCGTGATTGGTATTATATAATATTGCACGGAGTGGTTCGGCGGATTGCTCGGCAAATCCGAGGTGGCCTCAATCGGCAAATACCGTGCCACCACCCCGGTGAATTCGGCTCGGTGGCGATGCTCTGTAATATCTCATCGAGTTTGACTACCCCATTCTAACCAATCACACAACGGCTCTTTTTTGAAATTATGAATTCCAACCAACCACATCAAAAAAATCTTTCTATATTCTTTCTAAAAATGTCATATTTATCGTCTTCATCATTAGGTATGTTTGATGCGTTCCTTGAAACGACCATAGAGGTCACTTAGGAGACTCAACAGAAGGTCTAAGAACTGCGTCAACAACATGCGGATAATGCACATCGGAGAAACAGAAGGTACATACAAAGATATCATGACATGGCTAATCAACGACACATGGAAGATTATTTTGTCGAAAACGTCACTTTTCAAGGATATTACTTTAGTCGACGCACTACTAGAAAAACAGCCTTTTACGACGCGCAAACGAAGACACACAATGATTTATGTTACGCAAAGGAGAGTAACCTTAAAATAGTGTTATCTCTTCAAAAAATTTAAGGATTTACGTCACGCATTATTGCGTGCCCTTAAATTAGTGTCTAAAGAAAAAAAAACACGGAGGGCGTTTTATCTTAATGGCGTGTCCTCTATACTTGTCGCTTTATAATTTTAATAATGAAACACGCGTTTAGAGAGGGGGAAACGAAATCTCCAAAAAATTTGAAAGCCCGCCTTCTACCTTTTTTTCTATCTTTCATCTTCTCGATCGACTCTCCTCTCTCGGTTCATCTCTCTCCTCTCCGATCCGCTTCTCCGCTACTCCTGACCTCCTTCTTATCGGTCTCATAAAAAATCTCGTTCCTCACCTTTGCCGTTGACCACTGGTCCTTCCCCATTGATTATTGGATTAAAATCACTGATTATTGGATCGATTGTGATTTGTCTTTTTAGGGTTTTTTTTCAGAAGAGACTGGAGATCCTATACTATCATAAAGATCGGAGTTTTTTGATGATGATAAATCGGACCCATCCACACTCATTCTGCTATCTATTGAAGTTGATCTTCTTTCATTCTACTGGTATTCTTAGAAAAGGACCAGAGCACAGAACCTTTGTAAGGCTTAGAATCAACTCTCATCCTGACCTCCATTGCAACATCGAATTCGAAATCTTCTCAGTTGACATCTTCCAGAGCCTTCGCGGCAAAGAAAGCCAAATCCTCGGGTGCAAAGGCGAGCAATAAGAAAGCTCAGCCTAAATTCAAATTCGATGTGAAACAAAGTCGAAACAGGAAGAGGCTGTTGGTCCTCCATCGATGATGCAACTCATGATGTCATCTCGGATGAAAGAAACCGGAGGCGCCTCCTCGATGAAGATGAGCGTGGTATGTCACTTGACATCGGCCCCAACGGACGGCCGTTGTTTACTTCCGCTGCTTCTTTATCTGAACTCAGTAGAAAGGACGCATATACTTACATGAAGTTTAGGTATTGTATACGCCTTTCATTTTACCAGTACATTTGCAAATCTAAATTTTATCCGTTGATTGAATCCCCCAAATGCTAGGAATTGAATTTGATGTGGATTCATACTGGAACTTGGCTTTGTTTTGACATACAATAGGAAGAAACTGGAGGAGGTGTTGCTGTTGCTATATGCTAAACCCAGCAGCATATTGTTGTTGCTGTGATAGAAAAAGCTCATCATGTTGTTCTAGTAACAGTAATAATTCATTGCTAATTCAAATATGCATTTGAAAACAAATGGTATGTTGTGTTGGGTGGTTATTGGTAGTGTATTTCTTTATAGTTAGCTCTGAAATGATGTTTTTTTTAATAACTGCAGATGAAAACAGGATGTGTTGCTCTTGTTCTATGTTTGAATATCAGCGTGGACCCACCCGATGTAATAAAGATTTCACATTGTGCCAAAATGGAGTGTTGGATAGGTATAGTTATGAGTTTATGACATTCACATTCTTCTTCTTGCTATTAACACATATGTTTCTTCTTTAAGGCTGTCAGTTTTGTTTTAGTTATATAGCGCTTCAAATGTTTATATTTACATGTATTTGATTTCAGATCCATTTTCTATGGCCTCACAAAAAGCTCTTGAAACAATCGGAAATACATTGAGTTTCCAGTATGAAAGGTGGCAACCCAAGGCCAAATACAAGATTCTGTTAGATTCATTCCCCTAAAAAAGAAAAATAATTTCTTATTCTTTTATTATCATCATCTTTATTACTACTTGACAGGTGAACGATCTTTCCTCTGTACCTAAATCAAAACGGATACCAATCTTTCTCTAAGCAAAGTAGATAAAGATATCATCCAAGCAGTAAAGGCAAGAATAGTTGAATGTTATATGATTATGAACAGGGGAAAATGCATAAAATAAATAATGATCCTTTTTGTTATGGATGGTGCACAGGACAAGGGCAGGCTGGTCAAGAGTGGAATGAAATATGATCTGTATTCCAACCATGTGACATTGGCTGGCATATTTTTTGTATCGGGGTAAAGTTTCAAGTTTTATCATCTAGTTCACTTTCAGGAGAAATATTAAGATGCGTGCACACAATTCCATGTAAACCTTCCACAATTTGAAAAAATTTCTTTGTGGTTAATACTTAATACATTTCATTCTAAGATTTATTCTCCTTCTTGTAGTTCTAATGCAAATCCACCATTTTGGATTCCAATACATATTGTGATCCCTGAACGACCTACTGAGTCAACCGTATTCAATGTCATAGTAGGTACTCTGTGTGAAATTCTTTTAGTATCTTTAAACTGTTCCTTGTGGTTTAACTTTATTCTAAGTCATGATTTTTTTTATTGAATAACTATGCCAGATTCTCAACGCGATCCAGTTCAATTTATTTAATGGTCACCTTCATGGGAGAATCACTATCTGGACTCAGCCTTCCCATGTAAGCTTTGCCAAGTGATGTTAGAACCCTTGCTCGCATAGTCTATTCTGCTCTTGGTGGTGAGGTTGTTGTTGTGTTTCTAAGAGGTGGGGTCCATATTTATTCTGGTTCAAGTTTTACACCTATTAATAACTATCAGATCAATGTTTTTTTTCTGCAATTGCTTCTTATGCATTTTCTTCTACAAGTTGCGGTTCTGCTACTGTTTAGCATGATATAACCAAGGAACGTGCAATTGCAGAAACTGAGTAACAACATAACAGCCACAACATCATCATATGTTCTTGAAATGAAAAAACTACCCAGAACATATGTGATTGCGGTAATTTTTGTACGAGGAGTAGAATAGGGTTTGTACCCTGATGATGCACCGATTGAGTGATAATGAATGAAGCATAACATTACTTCTCTTTGCAAAATTTGACATGCAGATTGTTTAGATGGAAGTATTCCTACATATCATTTTCAGAAGGGTTTTGGATCTGGCTCTAGGAGATGGGCTCTACACATCGAGGTTATTGATCAACTATTAGATGCTTGCTCCCTTTACCCAAATAGTTTCAGCGTTTATGGTTGATGAATGATATTATCTGAATAAACCTTGGTATGTGCTTTTTTCTGGTAGAGAATACAATAAATTACAATTAAACTACTGAGTCGAAGTTATTGGGCATTTTCACTTTTTCATAGCTTTTCATTTTCCATGACAAAGCTTGTTGGTATATTCCTTATTAGGATCTTCAAACTTCATGGAACACTAAGTTCAATTTTCTAGGATTTTAAGCAGTGATCCATCTCATAACCCAGGTTAGATATGACTGACTATTGCTGCCACTTGGATTTTTTATTTAGGCATAAATCTTTTAAAATGGAAATTTTTGCTACTTTTGACATCAATTAGAATGCAAAATGTTTGGCTAAAAATGTAATTTCACATGTTCTTTATCCTAACTTTTTCATAGATTTGTATAAAAAGTTGCTACATTTTTATTCATTATTTTAGCATTCAATGCATTGACACTTGTTCAGATTTCTTTAACTGGAACAAGGTCAAGATACGGTATTGTGATGGTGCATCTTTTGATGGGCACCCTGAAAGTGAACAAAAGGTATGTTCTTTTCTTGGTATGAAAATTTCTTTCAATTTTTCAAACATGCCACTTTAGTATAAATAAATAAATTTGTTTAAGCTATTTCTCTAATTTATGGATGGTTCTTATTCTGTTGGATTTAATTAAAAAATAAAAAAAATGCAGGGATTAGACAATATAAAATGCAAGCTATTAGAAGGAACAAATGCTCAAGAGGTGAGAGCAATTGGTGTTGGATATATGCAAGCGTGGTTATTACTTGATATGTTGGGGAAAGGAATAGAATCGGCTCTGATTAATCCTTCAGCTCTAGTTGATAAGCCATGGTAGGCATCGGGTGAGACATTAAACAACATTGACCATGAAGCAATGGTTGTTGACCCTGCACTTATGTTAACCATCCAGGTTGGCAGTTGTCGCTGAACTGAATCATGATTTTATTGATCATATTGTTAGTTGTTTGGTAATTTTAAGGACGAAATGACAAATATGTAGGCATATGTTGATGTTGTTCTTGATTTGGCATCACATTTCAACACACGATTGCTGGCAAGTCATGCTGTAACTGCAGAGACAAGTGGCAGCCGTAGCAAAAAACAACAACATACTTTCTTGATCTGGCATCACATCAGTCCCACCACCCAACCTACTGGCACTCCTGCCCCTGGAGCTACACAGGGTTACATTTTACTTTTTACTACACTTGTTATTTATTGTTAAATGCAAGAAACAACAACATACTTTCTTTTACACTTGTTATTTATTGTTAACTTAATAGTAGTGGATTTGTCCTTGTGATATGTGCTTAGGTCAACTCTACAAAGAGTCAAGAACCTATCCTTAGGACATTGTCAATTTCAGAGAGGTGACTTATATTTTATATCCATTGCGCGTCGTATATTTCATATCCTATCCTTATGACTAAAAAAATCATTTTTTGATATATATTTTTTGTTTTGTTTTGCAGAGGATACTAAAGAGCAAAGTGATAGTGATGCCCTTGAGAATAATCCACAGTACAGACTTGGAGTTGAATTTGGCTAAGTCATTATTGAGTGAGATGGGCCAATGTACAACTCTTATCCATATAATCAGCTGTTTGGAGCATTAGTCTTAAAGAATTTTGAAAGGCAAGATGCAACTTTACTTAGATGGAATTTGATGTACATAGTAGATTAGATGCAAATTTATATATTGTAAGAAATAGAATTGTATGACATTAAATTTATGCAATGGATTCTAATTTTTGTATATGATATTTTATTTTCTATTATGAATCATTAAATACAAATTTAATTTGAAAATAAGTAAATCTATACATAATATTTTTTTTTAAACATTTAAAATTATGATACGCAAAAATGTGTGTCATCTTCATTTATGACATGGCCTTTCTTGACAGGGGCTTTCTTGATACGCATTAAGTGTCATTAACACGCACGTCGTAAGGTTACGACACACGAACGCGTGTCGTCTTCCTTTATGACAGGGCCTTCCTTGATACGCATTGCGTGTCGTAAACGCTCGTCGTAATTGCGCGTCGTAAATGAGCGTCGTAAATGCGCGTCGTCTCTCTTTATGACAGGGCCTTCCTTGACGCGCATTTGCGCGTCGTCTGAGCCTTTTACGACGCGCAATGAGCGTCGTAAAAAGCTGTTTTTCTAGTAGTGACGATTCCATATGCGTAAACCTCTATTTGTGTGTATCGTGAACAACGTCACGGTAGCATGTCCATATTTTTAACAACGTCGGGATGCTAAAGGCACGGTTGGTTTTACTTCTTTACAAAAATGCACCGCTGCACTATGTCACTTCCCCCGATGCACTAGATGAGAATCATAGGATGTCCGGATGTACTGCACGCGACAACCTTCACAAATTTTGCAAGTATGTCATGAGATTGTATGGTCCATGATATTTGCACAAACCTACTTGTTGTGACGTCCAACAGTTATATGTTTATCATTCGAATGTGCACGGCTTCCCTGGAATGTTGGGAAGCCTAGATTGCGTCCATTGGGAATGGGACAATTGTCTAAATGCATATCAAAGCTTATACACCCGAGGAGATCATGGTTATCCAACTATCATACTTGAAGCATTGGCCTCACAGGATTTGTGGATATGGCAAGCATTCTTTGATTATGTTGGTTCACTCAATGACATTAATGTTCTTAACATGTATCTGTTATTCTATGACATGTATAACAGGACCTCACCAGATTCTTCCTTTCAAGTGCGTGGAGCATCATATAGGTACGAGTATTATCTTGTCGACGGGATCTATCCGGAGCATGTTTGTTTTGTGAAGTCATTGTCTTGTCCAAATGATTGAAAAAGGTTGAAGTTTAAGAGGGCTCAAGAGAAGGCGAGAAAGGATGTTGAACGAGCGTTTGACGCTCTTAAAAAATGTTGGCATATACTTAAACACCCTACACTTTATGTTGATGCGAAGAAAATGAGTGAGGTGATGTATACTTGTATCATATTGCATAATATGATTCTCGAAGACGAAGGAAATGAAATATGTGAGTATAACAAAAACAAGATCGTTCCATCGACACAACCTTTTGAGGTTGGAAGCGACGAGTATTTGACGAGGAGAGCGATAATTCATGGTGTTTAGACCTATCATGTTCTTCGTAGAGACTAAACGGGACATATTTGGACTGTTGGACCACATCGATCTTAACACGTAACCGGTCGATGATTTAGAGGGCCAATTTTCCGATGAAAATGTCTTTTAGGTCTATATATTTCGTATTTTAATATCTAGGTTTCGTAATTTCAATTTCTATGTTTTGTATTCTTTTAAATTCTATGTTTATTTAGGTTTGATGTAATTTGTTTTGAAGTTTAATGAAAATTTAGTTTTACATTAATTTGTTCAAGGATATATATTTTTGATATAATTAATTTACAAAAAAATAGCATGGAAAGTGGGGCAACCCATGCCTTTTAAATGGCAAATTTTGGTTGTAGTGTGGAAAATCTGATGTGGCACCTACGTGAACTGTGGCAAGTGTGACATCACTCCCTTTAGCCTACAAGACACTACTCATTTGTAAGTGGAAAAAAATGAATAATTACATCACAGTATACAATTAAAATAGGGTTTTGAAACCATAAATTACATCTTATATGAAATTTATGTTTTCTATGCACTATCCAAAACTAAGAAAACAAAACAATGTCATCAAAAAGTATATTCTTTCTAGGTCTAATAAGATCAAATGAACATTTCTTATTGAAGTCTCAAGGACACCACCATGTCGAAGAAATTTTCACATCCAAAACACCCTTGCGAGTTGAAAACAACGAAGCCAGATCCAACAACCACTCAAGGTCACATATTGGAAGAAAAGTTGAAATATCAAGATCGTACCACTGCCTAAGCTTATGCATCATAATTTCACAACTTCACACCCTGTTAACTTTAACGTCCAAATTTTCACAATAATTTTTTTTCATTTTTAAATAAGATAAATAACAATTTCCATAAAACTATAATCAATACAAAACTCATTTGTTCATAAAATCGCATTCCAAAATCCAAGATCATAGTATAAATAAAATCACTGTGTAAGTATCAACACATAAAGTTGTTGATTTTTGTGTGAAAAACCATGCCTACGCTTTCCCATGATCAGAAGAAGTACCTGAAAACATTTAATCCAGAACTATAAGACAAAGCTTAGTGAGTTCCCCAAAATATCATATACAACACATAACTAAACATAACAATAATGGGTTTATTTCAACCCAACATGTCTACTTCAATCAAGAGGTCTATTTCAACCGGCAAGTCTGTTTCAACCGACATGTATGTTTCAACCAACAGGACTTTTTCAACTGACAGATCTGTTTCAACCAACATAACATACAAGCAAATAAGCAATATCCTACTAGTCTAACTAAGCTTACAATCATGCCATAACAACTATATTATAAGTAATACAGTGAGAAAACTCACCCGAATCAAATACTAAAGAAACATAATACAAATCCAAACTTTACAAGAAACAATCTCACGAACTTGCTAACAACAAACATAGGTCAAACATTAGTCTATAACTCAAAATCATTAGATTGACCAAAATTCAAATCGTTCAAAAAGTCAACGAGAAAAGGTCCCCGCCCCGCGACTACTACCTTGGTTGCATCGCGGTCACAAAATGAAAAAACAAACGTGAACCCAAACAATACTTGCATCGCGTCTTATCATTGGTCGCTCTACAATTCCCCTATCAGAACCCATTTCTCGTTAAGCACTTAATCACTTCAGGTTAAGGATTAGATCTTCAGATCTAATCAGTCAAGGGACTTAATGGATAAAGTGTCCAACTTTATCCCGATTTATAACCCAAGCAAACCCAATCTCAAACCCTAACTCATTTTGTCCCAAAATGGCTTGAATCCTTTGCATAGAATCCAAGAAGCTCATTCATTCACTATAAAAGGTCCTTAACAAGTCCATAATTCACTCATAAAAAATCAATGGTTCTGGATTTCTCCAAACTCTAAGAACTACACAAAAGTGGCTAAAAGAGATCAAAATCTACCCCCAAGTCTAAATTCAAGCATAAGACTGAATAAAGCAACAAACTTTAGATCTTACAATGATAGAGAAGTGACCTGAAGGTAGAATCTTGAGCTAGAAAGGATTCCTTCAACAACCACAACAATCTTGATCTTCAATAATCTCTCGAAACACCACAAACTCTCCAAGAGGCACAAAATAGGGCTAGGTTCGATCTAAAAGTTAGAGACTAAAGACTAGAGAAACCCTAAAATGTTTATGCCTTTAAATATGGTCCAAAGCCTGAGACCTAAGTTTTGAACCTGCCTGCCACTATGTTGCGATCCATACCTTATCACACCACAACTTAAGTGGCATGGTCGCGTTGAGACACACTAATGTTCGCACCGCAGGACGCTAAAAATCCTACCTCTTAAACTTGAATGAAATTATTGTCAGAAAAACTTATATGGGGAAAACGGATGTTACACTAACACATGGTTGACATTATCCGCGTCGCTACCACAAATCAAGTACAACACATTTAGAACATCAATACTACAACCAACTAGATTATCTTTAGTAGGAAAACGATTCAAAAATACCCTTTAACAAAAGATATTCAATTTAATAAGGATTGACTTATTCCACCTCGTTTGTATTGCCACAACGTAGAGGGTCATTATATATATATATATATATATATATATATATATATATACACACACACACACACTACACAGACATCCTACACACAACAAATCCTATAATAACATAAGTGGTACAATGAGAAAACTCACCTAAATCTGAAGAGATAAAAACACACTCACTTGAGTCCTCAAAGAATCAGTTACATGCGCCACCTAAGTCAAACAAAAGTCAAACCTCAGTCTACAGCTCAAATCCCCAAAATTTGACCAAAAGTTGGTCAAAAGTTAACTGTAAATTGTTAACTACTCAATGTCAACGGTTAACGCCTCGCGGCCTTGCTATTGGTCGCGTCGTGATTACATGGAGAAAAAAATCACGATTCTCTTCACAGAATCGTATCACGACCTATCGTTGATTGCATCGCATTTTTTTAGGGTAGAAGCCTTTTTTTCTTAGTAAGCACTTAATCCCTTCATACCAAGGCTTATTCTTTCATATCTGAATCGCAAGGGACTTAATGGATAAAGTTTCTAATTCTATCCAAATCTATGCCCCAATCAAACCCAAACTCATAAACGGTCTAAAATGGCAAATAACTTGTTTATGGCTCAAAGGGAGCCGTACATGCCTAATTTCCTGTCATCCTAAGTCTAAAAATCATCTTAATACACTTCTAGGGTTCTGGAGTTGCTCAAACACCAAGAGCATCCATTAAAAGGAACCAAAAGGAACATAAAAAAGATTTGTGCACAAAAAAATTATAAATTCTTTATACCTTCCAAGGGTATAAAAGAGAAAGAATCGGTTGGGTCTTTTCTGGAGACTAAACCTTCTTGCACCAAAACTCAATCGTCTTTTTTCAATGATAACACCAAATACATAAGGACCTTCAAAGTCACTCAAGATGACTCAAAAGGGATCGAGTTTGATCTCTAGGAAATAGTGGTTGTAAAATGACGAACCATAGGAATTAGTGTCTTTATATATGGGCTAAATCCGGAGATTAAGGTTTGGGCTGATTGTGGCCAAGCGTTGCAACTTAATGACATGGCACACGCCACAATCACCAAGCCATCGCACCGCAATCCTCCTAAAATCCTTAAAAACATAACTTAAGGGGAAAATAGCTTGATAAACAATATACCAGAAGTCAGGTGTTACAACTTTCCCTCACTTGAATCAAATTTTGTCCTCAAAATTTGCATCCACAAATATCTCTGGTTAATGTGCATTTTTCATGATTGATATCGAATGATTGCAAGCCTTTCTTAGTGTATAACATCCCGCTCTCCTGTCCTTCCGAATATTTATCCCCAATATCTTCTTTTCAACTCCTAAATCGTTTACCTCAAACTCACATTCCAATAGTGCCTTCAATACATTAATTTTAGCTATGTTCTTGGTTGTAATGAGCATATAATCCACATATAGCTATAAATATACATATATATATATATATATATAAGTGTGTGTGTGTGTGTGTATGTATGTATGTATATAGTACTCCCTCCGTCCCAAATTGATAGTCCACTTTTGATTTTTGAAGTCTTTTTTCTTCAACTTTGACCTTAAATATTTTTATTTGTATTATATATTACTTGATAAAACTTATAACAATGAAAAAACATTTAAAATACAATCCATTCATATATTTTTCATTAAGTATTATCTATCAAAAACAAAAAATTTTAAGGTCAAAATTGAAGGAAAAAGATTTCAAAAGTCAAAAGTGGACTATTAATTTGGGAAGGAGGTAGTATATAATAACCATCAACAAATTTCTTTAAGTAAACATGATTATCAAACTAGTTTTGAATGTAGCCATGAAAATCATAAACAGATCAAACCTCTTGTACCATTGTCTTGGAAACTACTTTAAACCATAAAGACATTTCGTCATCGGACATACATGATCTTTCTTTAAATCAAAGAATCCGTATTGGTGGGACATGTAAATCTTCTCATCTAGACACCCATGAAGAAATGTTGTCTTGACGTCAAGTTACTCAAGCTCCAAATCAAGTGCACTCACCATCGCTAATAGAACGCGAATTGTTTTGAGTTTCACGACAAGTGAGAAAACGTCATGATAATCGCTTCCTTATTTATGTGAGAAACCATTTGCTACCAACCATGCCTTGAACATTATGTTGGAAGGTGGTGCCCATAGCCACAAGTCGGTAATATTAATATAAATAGTAGTGTCCTTTTGGGTTACACGCAAGAACAAATATGAGAAAAACTGGAAAGAGATTAAATTATAGGGATTAGTTTGTTAACTAATTAATTGTTTAATTTGTTAAATGCAACATGGAGATTTTGGAATGTTCAAGATAAAAGAATTTGAATATCAGATAATTACCAAACATAAAGATAATTATTTTGAGCCTCGATATTTTTATGTTAGGGTTTGAATCATTTCCCTATAAATAAAGAGGTCTATACCCTAGTTTAAGAGTTAGATAAATCAATTAAAACCTTAAAATTCATCATATATGTTGCGTAGATCATCCCATGCGTCGGTAACCGAGTTTTGGATTCAAAAGTGTCTAGTTTTTTGGGTGCTTTCTATTTGGGTGTTTTCCAGTCTTCTATTTTCTTGTTGGGTATGATCACGAAAGCAGGATTCTCCATTGGATCCTCCAAAATCCGATCAACTGGAGAAATCAAAGAACACGGGTGTATGTTTTTCTTTCATTATTGTTTTTCTTTCCATTAGTTGCCTAGATCTGGTTGAATATGGTTCCTATTTGAGTTATGAGTTTTGATTATTTGTATGCTTCCACTGTCTCTTTTGTTGCCTAAAAGACCCTCATAACCTAGCACCTTGTTGGTTCAACTCCATGAATTCCTTCTTTTTTCTGATGGTGTCATTCGCATCCCACTGGTTTTGCTCCTACAGATAATGTAACGATATCCATGTTTTAATCTTCTCCAATGATTGTATTTCTTCATTCATTAGTATTAACCAAGTTGTTGATTCTTTACTTGCTACAACCTTTTTATATAATCGAGGATCGTCAATTTCAATTTCTTCTCCAATCACCAATGCATATAATATAGAATGATGTCACGGGAATTGACACATCCAACATATGTAATGTGTTTTGAATGTTCCTTTTTTGCTTTCTTTTTGTTATAGTTTCTTCCTCATTTTATTCTTTCTTGGCACCAAATTCTATAGACTCTTTCTCCCTGGTTTGATCTTGAGATTCATCTCGTCTAGTATTTTCCATGCCAATTTAATGTTCTTCAATCACAATTTTTTTTGGGATTTATGTTACAAACTCCACTTTCTTGGATAGTACCCTAATCATGTTTCCTGCAAGGTTTTTACTTTCTCCTTTTTGGTTACACATAGCAAATTCATTAAAGGTAACATATCTACTAATAATAATTTTAAGGTCTTTCTTTTTTTCTATACACCACATTCGATAACCTTTCACTCTAGTAACATGTCCTAGAAATATGAACATCATCGCCCTTGGCTCTAGTTTAGCATCATTAACATGAGCATGAGCAGGTCATCTAAATATACGTAAGCCAGAATAATCAGGGTGTTTACAGGATCATACCTCTTGAGGAGTCTTTACGTTAATTGTGATTGATGGAGACCTATTCACCAGATAACTAGCAATATTGAATGCTTCTACCCAGAACTGCTTCAATAAATCAACAAATAGTCACGTGCATCATGTATGATGCATTAGTGTTTGCATTATCGATTCTACCACTCTGTTTTGTTGTGGTGTGTGTCATAAAATATGATGCCTCACTATACCTTTTATTTTACAAAACTTGTCAAACATTGTATTACAAAACTATAACCCATTATTTGTTATGAGTGTGTTGACTTGTTTCCCTGTCCGTTTTTCAATAATAGTCTTTCACTCCTTAAACTCTCCAAACACGTCATCTTTGTCTCAAGAAAATACATCCAAAACTTCCTTAAATAGTCATAAGTGAAATGCACAATGTATGAACATCCACCATGGGAATTCATCGGATAGGGACCCTATAAATCTGAGTGAATATATTTGATGATTTCCTTACTTATGTGTTGACCAAGACTGAACCTCACCCTACTTTGCTTTCCTTTGACACGAGCCCCATAGAATTTGACTTTTCTAGTTACCTCTCCACAAGACAGCCCCTATTTACTCAATATTGACACTCCCTTCTTGCTCATGTGCCCTAATCTTCGGTACTATAACTATGTTTTGGCATAAAGTTATTCAAAGGACTGGGATACAACCACCATTTCTCTAACAGTGCGGCCTTTCAAAAAATAAATTTCAATTTTTAGCTTTCCTTTCATAACAACAAAAGCAGCTTTTTATACTTTTATCCAGTCGTATTCATTAAAATATTTCAGCCCATTCTTGGCTAAAGTTCTAAGAGAAATTAGGTTCTTCCAAAGATCAAGAACATACCATCAATCAAGTTTTATAAACATACCATCATGCACTTTGATTTGCACCATGTCATTGCCTCTGATACACTAAATTCCCTCATCGCCCATCTTCACTATGACATTCCATTTTGTAAAAGATTTGAACCAATCATGATCAGTAATGTAAAAATTAGCCTACTCATCCGAGTACTCAGAATCAGCCATGAGTCGAGGCGCTTTCCTAAGAATCGGTCAAACTCGGGTCCAACTCGGTCTAACTTGGAAAAATCTGGTCCAACTTGGAGAAAATTGGTCCACCTCGGACAACTTGGAAAAACTCGGTCCAATATGGAAAAACTCAATCAATATAACATCCCCTTTCAAGGTATTTATTTTAGGTATTTATTTTTAAATTTAACCATTTTATTATTGAGTTTAAGTTTGGGCCACGACGTGGCACTGGAGGGGCCACGACATGACATTCGCTATTGAGGAACGTGTATTTGTGTGATGCCACATCGTAGCAGCCATTTTGGACCAAAACCCTAATTTCGGGATCGGTGCCCTATTTAAGGGCACTAACTCCTTAGGTTGCCTCATTTAACAGCCTCCACCCTCTGAGATCTTATTCCATCTAAACCCTAGCCTCCATATGTATGTTTTGAGTTTGTGAAGCCATCTTTGTGAAGCTTGAAGAAAGAAGAAGCTTATCTTGGTGTTTGAGTGCTTGGTTCCAACTTAGATCTTGCATCTTCAGTTCATTTCTGACCTTTTAGAGGTATAAAGTCTCTACCTTTCTAATTATTTGTCTAGCTCTATTTCTAGGTCATTTTATGAGATTTTGGTCCAAATCTTCTTGTTCTTGGAGTTTGAGTGGACTCCAGAACCTTTGAGTGCATTGTTAGCTTCTAGACCATGGGTTGGTTGGAAAAATGGATTGCATGGCCTTTTGAGTGATTTCATACCTAAGTATTATCATTAAGAACTTAGTTTCAGAGATATTAACTTATTGGAATTTATTAATGGATAAAGTTGGAAACTTTTTCCATTAAGACCTTAAGGAGGACCAAATATGAGTTTTAGAACTCTTGGGATTGAGGGATAACTATAACATCCTAAAATTTAAGACTAGGTTCTTAAATTAACTAACTAATTAATTAAAGGATGATTTGCATAATTAAATCATTTAAATGAAAATCATATCATTAGCTTATATGAAGCATAGAATGTTAAATGTTGAAATGTTAACATTTCAAAGTTAAGGAACCAAAAGTGTCAATTTGGCAAAGTATTTTTGACCAAGGGTTAAATCACCAAGGTTAAATGGATGAGGAAAGTTAATAATGTGATGAAAAAGTACTCATTATGTCAAACTTTAAGTTAAAACATAAAATAATGGGAATTGACATGTTTTGACCATAAAATACAACTACAAGGACTAAAGATGATGAGTCTTGAAAAAGAAGCGTCCTCTCACCTCACCTAGCTAGAAAACGTGTCAGAGGATCTAGATCTCCTCATTTGATGATTTTTTTCTTGATTAGAAACTCTCCCATGGTGTCTTAAAAAGCTCTCAAGCTAGGATTTTAACCTCCTCAAGTTTTAGCAAGATGGAGCGATAATTGGAAGAATCAAAGGCTTGGTAGGTACAAACTCTTTTTCTTTTAGCTCTATTTTCAAGTTCATAAATGTGGGAAAACCCCAAATTCGAAATTAGCTTCATCTATGGATTAGGGTTTAATTTTTTAACCTCTATTGGGTTGGTTTGATGATTCCAACCTCAATCCAATCATCTCATTTATGGATTTGGGGGAAAACCACATAAACCCTACAAACCTAAATTTGGGATATTGAAATAAATGATTAAATTGGATTGTATTATATAATCTAGATGTTGTTTGATGAAAATGAATCCAATTGGAATACTCAAACACATCCATGATGGTAGAATCATTTATAAGCTACGACTGAAATGGATTTGGGGACAATATGATGAAACTAATGGAAACCTTTGTAGTTGATCAATTGATGAGTAAATGAAGTTTATAATCATAAATTGCTACTCTTGGAATGATTTGAATTCAGAACATAAGGTGTTGCTTGATTCCTAGATTGATAAATGGAGTTATTGACCATAAGGGCATTTTAGGATATCTATTGATAAAAACATAATGATTGACATCAAAGAAGTGAATTATTGGATTAGTGTCTAAGTCCATAACTATTTTGGTATGTACTTGACCCGATGGTGCATGGTCCTTTTGGGTTGCCTTCACCAAAGCAACTTGATAGGATGAATTATAGAGAGAGAGGATTAATTATGATTTATTAATATATTATGAGAATAATATATTAAAGGAGAAATCATATTGTTTAATTAATATTAGTCAATAATTAATTAAGAGTTAATTTTGTGGCTAAAAGACATTAATTAAATAAAGGGGACTAGAACTGTCAATTGTGTGATATTGAATATTGGGCTAATAGAGGATGGAGTGGACAAATTCTATGGGGAAACCCATTAGAAATCGTCCAAGGCCTCTAAGGAGGGAGTCCATGGGTTGCTTAGGGCCTAAGCAGTCAAATTAGGGTTTCCTGGTTAGATAACCATTATAGCCTCACTATTTAAGGACCCCTAGAGCACCAAAAACGTGGCTAAGAGTTTCCTTAGGGTTTCCAACCATTTTTGGGTGTCTCTCCTCTTCTCCTTCTTCATCCTCTTGCTCTTGGTGTTTGTGAGCCATTAGAGGAGTGACACTTGTGACTCTAAGCTTTCTAAAGCCATTACAAGGAGGATTTGAGATTGTTATTGCTACATAACAATCAAGGTAAGATCTAAATCCTACTCTTATGTTAATATCAATTATCACATGCTAGATCTAGGGTTTATTGTTTTGGTACACAATGTTGTATGTTTAATTAGAAAAATCTAGATCAACGCAATTAGGGTTGCATGAACACCATAGAAATGATGTTATGCTCATAGTCCATCAGTGGTATCACAGCCTAGGTCGTTTTCTAGTTGAATAGATGCAAAAGTGAATTTTTTGCTTATGATCCATGTTGGACCATGTTTATGTATGGATACATAAAGAGTTGGGCCACATGAACCATGGATCATAAAACCCATGGGTATGGATTTGGGTTATACCCATGACCCTTGGAATCCACACATATAAATACACGTATCATGACCTAAAAACGCCACCCATATACACTTGACATGTTCTTGGAGTTCATGGTTGTTTTTAGTGCATGGAGTTTCTCTCTCAAGAGTCACCTTTGTTCTATGTGAGTTGTGATTCCATTTGAGGTGCAACACTTAAGGCACTAAGTTCTTAAAGTCCAAAGTCTTTCTAGCAACACCAAATACATCAAGACGTCAAGCCACATAAAAGGTATGTTACTCTAACTAGTATCTTGTATTGTTTATGCCAAATTGTTAGTTATAGGCTTAATACCTTGGAAACACGTTTGCATGTATAATTTTTGAAAACATAGATCTAAGGTATTTAGGGTTGTTTGTGAACCATAGGATGGTGTAGTATACAAAACCCATTAGAAGCTTCCTAAGACCACACGTGGAGTAGATTCAATTTGGGTCATCGTGGATCGGTTAACCAAGAGTGGTCATTTCATCCCGATCCAGGAGAGTATATCGGCTGAGAAGCTAGCCGAGATCTATGTTTGCGAGGTAGTGGCACATCATGGAGTGTCGGTTTCGGTGGTGTCAAACCAAGATGTTCGCTTCACTTTCAGTTTTGGAAGCGATTTCATGACGAGATGGGTACTCGTTTTCACTTCAGCACAACCTTTCACCCTTACAACAGTTATCACACCAGCATAGATGGGGTGGGATAAGAGTTGCCTTTATATGGTGAAATCGTACAAGTTTGAATGTTCTATTTATATAAATATATGATATAACATTGTGGGATGAAAACCATATATGCTCACCAAGCTCCCAAGCCTGACCCACTCAGTTTTCTTTGTATCACAGGTATCAATACGAAGACATATTTCACTAAGAGATTAAAGGAATTGTAAATCACTAGTGTAAATGAATGTATGTTCTGTTTATGCTTATGTGTCTGTATCGGAACATGACATCCCGAGATTTTGTTATATAATGAAAATACATTTCTTTAAGAAATGCTTTGATAAATTGTTATCATATTTTGTTTTGGGAACAAATTTCGCAACCGTTTTCTTTGAAAGATTACTCTGATTTTTAAAAACAAAGCATAAACAAATCGGTCTTTTCAGGCCATGAAATTGGGGATGTCACAACTACATTGAGAGACCAGTGGAGATTTTGGATTGCAAGACGAATACCTTGAGGAAAAAGGTTGTATAGTTAGTGAAGGTGCAGTGGATGCGCCGCAAGGGGTCAGAGTGGACTTGGGATCCCGAGGAGGAGATGAGAGAGCATTACCCAGAGTTATTCGAGGTAGCAGACTTCGATGATGAGGTATGAGACAAGTGGGGGAGAATTGTAACGCCTGGTTCCTGGTATGCATTTCATTTATAATTTATTCATATTTACATAGAAACTCGACGAACTGGAAGGCCCAAACTCGTCGAGTAGATATTTTCAGAACCCCGTGATTTAGGTGACCTACTCGACGAGTTGAGAGGCCTCAACTCAACGAGTAGATCGGCTGGGATGAAACCCTAATTTCCAAGGTTTTTCACCCTATTTAAAGGACTTAATCTTTTTTCCCTCGGCCTCTCATCAGCCTCCCTGAAACCCTAAATCGTATTGTGAGCTCCTTGGTGAGAAACTTGAGGTTTTGAGTGGATTTTTGTGTGTTTTTGTGCTTGGTGAAGGATTTGGAAGAACTAGAGGTCATCGAGCTTGAGGAGAAGCATTAGATCTGGGATCTTGTCCATCTTTGGCAACTTTATGAGGTAAAAAGTCCCTAACTTGACGATTCATAGCCTAGATCCCTCTTAGTCTTGTTTTATGGGTCTTTTTGACCCCATTGTTGGAAGCTTGATAACCTCTATAGTTCTGATGCTACAGACTCCCATTCTTAGTGTTATTTGGTCCTTAGATTCATAAAAAGGGGCCTAAACCTGTTCTTGTCCAAGAAAAGACCATGTCCATAAAAGTAGGTTGCTATATATCGAGATTGGGTCCATTTGAGGCATGTAAAGCCATCAAGTTGTCGACTTTACAAGAATATGCCATGGGTACAATATAGATTAGTATTTTGGAACCTTAGATCTGAGGAAAGGGCTGAATAGACTAGAAATGCGAGGAACTCGGCAAGTTCATAGAAGAACTCGACGAGTTGGGTCGAACATTCCTAATTCTGTTAATAGAACTCAGCGAGTCCACAAGGGAACTCGACAAGTTACACTAGGAAAGTTCTATTTATGTTAAGAAGGAGGAACTCGGCGAGTTGGAGGAAAAATCGACGAGTTAGATCGCAATTTCATGATCTTGTGATTCATGGGAACTCGACGAGTTGAAGGGTAAACTCGATGATTTGAGTCAACTCGGAGCATTGACTTTGACTTCACTTTGACTTTGACTTGACCAAAGTTGACCTTAAGGTTTATGAGTACGGAATGGTATCTAAGGGGTTGTTTTGGTACAGGGAGTGAGTAGAGCTGATTCTAGGCAGAGACATTTTAGCTATCATCTGAAAGTGAGGTGAGTTTCCTACTGGTTTGAAGGGGTCGAAGGCACCAAGGCCGGCCCGTATATATCATGTGTATTGATTAGTAGTTGAGTGTAGGAGAGGCCCGTATCTCATAGATAGCGGAGTGTGGGCGAGGCCTGTATCTCATAGCATTATTTAAGTATGGATATAGGACTGATTGATAGATTTGGCTATACTTGTTGTCTGTGTGATACTTGTATGTATGCTTAGTAGCTGAGTGTGGGTGGGCCCCGTATCTCATAGTTAGTTGAGTGTGGGTGGGGCTCGTATCTCATAGTCAGCAGAGTGTGGGCGGGGGTCGTATCTCCTAGTAACATGATTATGTGTATGGCATGTGGTAGTTTGGGGAGACTCACTAAGCTTCGTGCTTACAGTTTTCAGTTTTGGTTTCAGGTACCTCCGGTAGCAAGGGGAAGAGCTCGGGATGACAACAGTGCACATATCATTTGTTTAGCCTGGGATGTTTTTACTCTGATATATTGATATGAGTTTTGATGAGATACTCTGATTCGATACTATGACTTATGTTTTTGGATGAAATGATTCTGATAATTATGATTATTTTACTAAATAAAAATGAAATTTTTGGTCATGATTTTTGGGATGTTACACCTGGCATGCTGAATGTGCTTAGCCCTACATAGACCCTTTGTGAGTGGATCTGCAAGATTCTCTTCAGATGATATTCTATTCACAATGAGGTGACCTTCTTCCAATCTATGTCTAATGAAATTTTACTTTATGTCGATATGTCTTGATCTTCCATGATCTCTTGGTTCCTTTGTCAAGGCAACCGCTCCTTCATTATCATAGAAAAGTTCCATCGACTCCTTAATGGTTGGAACAAGCGTCATCTCGTCGGAATATTAATGGTGACTCTCTTCCTCTCCCTTCACACAACACACATCCCACCCTCGATCTCACCCAAATCTTGCCTCCCTAGTCTTCAGCAACGACTGGACCAAAAGGTCTCATACGAAAGCTTGGCATCTCGCCCCTAGTCTCTAACAGTCCAAAAAGCATTAACAAGTCTTGTCGGAAAGCTCGTTTCCCCGCCCAGATCTAATGAAACCGGTGGGTGGTGGTTGTCGAGGCCAACAAAAATAATAACCCTAAATATTACACACTAAAATAGTGTATAGTGGTAAAGGGATCGAATCCACGGAGATTGGTTCAATTTATAACTCTATGAAAGATCTCTTTGTAAAAATACTTGTAAAATAACAATAAAAACAAAATTGGGGGTTTTGGTCTTTTGAAATACTTGAAATAAACTAGAATTAAACTAAGATTTAAATAAACAATTTCAACAAAAGTAAGAGTTTGATGTAAAATCAATAAGAGAAGGATGGTTGACTTAAGGTTTCCTCACATTGACTTTTGATGAACATATAATTAGAATCCAATGGTGCAATACTTTTTTTAAATCCTCAATTTGGCTATATTAATCCTAGAAGCTTGAGATTACCTAGACTTTTCTTAGTTGTTAAAATGGTTAGAGAAGCTCATAACAATTTCCTTAGTCAAAGTCACAATTTCCATTAAGCATGTAATTAGTGAAAGTCAACTAGCATTAAGAACCAAAAAGTCACCAAATCCAAGAGGGGTCAAATGCTTTCACCACCATGTTGGAGGAAATGTTTTTAAGATTGTGTGAAGCAAAAACAACACAAAAATCATTTGTTGCTTGCTAATTTGAGGATCCTTTACTTAATCAAGAAATTAGCCAACTAATCACCACAAACACATTTAAACTCATGAATAAAAACATACTAGTGGTGATAATATGATAAAACACAAAACATTTCCATAAAGATTTAAGAACAAGTTCATGGATTCTTCAACATTCAACAAAAGTTCAAAGGATTCAACAAAAAGTCAACCAAGATTAGTTTAGCCAAGCATGGCTAAACTCAAAGAAACAAAGTTAGAGAAGATTGTACCAAACATTAAGCAAGAATCAAGAGGTAAAAACATGATGTTCTTGAGTTGTTCTTGGCCTTCAAAACTCCAATGAGAATCTTCAAAAATCGGATGTCCAAGAGTTGAGAAAAGTGGCACACCAAACTTCCTCATATAGATCAAAACAAGAATTTTCGGAGTTGCCCCTGCAGGGGTTGCGTGACCCGCGTGCTGTTGCGCGGGTGGGTTGCACGGGTGGTCCCTGGATGTAGCATCTTTGAGGTTTGGGCCTCCATAGCTTAGCCCACTTGGCCTAGTTCGCGTCCAATCAGCTCCTAGCCTATTTTTCTTCAATTTTTCTTGATTTTAAGCCCAATTTGACTTCTCCAAATCCTCCAAAGCTCGTGAACTCGCCCGATTAATAATCTACGCACGCTTGAATATTCCCCCGCATCTTGCAAATTTAAAGTTTATTTCTCTCCAAGCCTTCAAATAGTCATCACGATCACTCCATGCATCATCTCCACTACCCATCAAGCCCAAAATCCTCGACGTCCTCTTATTCCAATTGCTTTCCATACGTCCCGAACATTCCCGCTCCACTAGTCTCCATGAAATCTGCAATAAAGCTCACAAAACTAGAAAGTACCCGAAATTTGCCATAAAATAACAAAAAAGAAAATATGCATGGAAATTATCTAAATTATTAATGAAATATGTTAAAATAAACTATAAAAAGAAGTAAATAAAATAAACTATCAGTGGGGTTTCTAATGTTGGTTTTGTCGGAAATATAGTAACAAGTCTAGCTGGAAAGTTGGGTTTCGTCAAGAAGCTCGTGATCTTCTAACATTTGTAACTCTATTTCTTCTTGTTAGAGAGGAAGAAAGTGTTGGATTAGTGTCTAAGTCCATAACTATTTTGGTATGTACTTGACCCGATGGTGCATGGTCCTTTTGGGTTGCCTTCACCAAAACAACTTGATACGATGAATTATGGAGAGAAAGGATTAAATATGATTTATTAATATATTATGAGAATAATATATTAAAGGAGCAATCATATTGTTTAATTAATATTAGTCAATAATTAATTGGTAATTAGTTTTGTGACTAAAAGAGATTAATTAAACTTAAGGGACTGGAATTGTAATTATAAGATAATTGTAATTTGGGCCATGGATTGCCTTATATTAAGGAATGGACGAATTCTATAGGGAAACCCATAAGAAATCGTCCAAGGCCTTAAGGAAAGGGATCCATGGGTTGCTTAGGGCTTAAGCATCCAAATTAGGGTTTCTTTGTTAAGATAACCCTAATAGCCTCCGATATATAGATCCCTTATGACCCAAAAACGTGGCTAAGCATCCTTCTAGGGTTTCACACGTTTTAGGGCAGCCTCCATCCTCTCTCATCTTCATCCTCTTGCTCTTGGTGTTTGTGAACCATTAGAGGAGTGACATTTGTGACTCTAAGCTTTCTAAAGTCAATACAAGAAGGAATTAGGATTGTTATATTTTGATTAAATTGGTTATCATATTCTAGATCTAGGGTTTATAGTCTTGGATAACTTGCATGTACAATAGAGAAAACTAGATCCAAGCATTAGGGTTTGTATGAGCACATAGGATGTTCTTATGACCAAAACCCATCAATGGTATTAGAGCCTAGATTGGTTTCTATTGTATTGATGCTTTGTATGTTGGAAAAAATCGTTTTTTGTGGTTCTGCTTGCTGAACTCGTCGAGTCTATAGATGAACTCGTCGAGTTCATGCTAACTCGACGAGTCGGCTGGTCAGTAAGAAGGAAAACCGGGATTTCTTGCTGTTTTTGCTTGAGGATACTTGCCTTATCATACTAGATCAATATAAATCTGATTTTTTTGATATATATGACTATATTCTTGATCTAATTGAATATATTTATCAATTAATAAAATATTTGTTTCCTTATGTGATAATTGATTAATTATTTTGATTAAATTGGTAAATTGTTTGGCAAGAAATCATTAAATAAATCAAATATGGATAATTATGTGATTAATTGTTAATTTAGATTATTTTTTATTTGATCCTTGTTGTTATGAAAAGTTTCATATTTTCCCCTTTTAGGTTTTATAGTTTAAATTTGAACTCAAAAGTTTTAGTTTTGAAATTTAAATAGTTGAAACCCTAATGTTTTGAAATGGTTCAAAACTTGCCCTCAAGTTTTGGAATTTAAATTTTGATTAATTGTTTAATTTTCATGTATATTTAAATTCTAAACCATAATGTTTTGAAATATTTCAAAACTTGCCCTCAAGTTTTGGAATTTAAAAGTTGATTAAAGGTTTAATTTAGGAATGTTAAATTCTAAAACCCTAGTATTGTTTTTGAAAAGTTCAAATCACACCCTTATGGTTTTATTAATTAATTAAGGTGTATAATTCAAAGAGGTTTAATAAATCCATAAAGTTTTTGGTTTAAAATTTAATTGAATTAAAAGTATAATTGTTAAATTTGACCACCTAATATTTTAAAAGTGTAAAATACACCCTATACTATATATAACATTAAAAGTCTAACATTATATATATGTATGAGTAAAAGTCAGTCTTACCGTTAGTAGGCCTCATTCACGAAGCTGGTCTATAAGAGGTGTTTAAGGAAATTGCCTATAAAATGGCGATTGAATGGGTATCCACTCTTACCCACCGCACTCTTGACTAGTGGAGGGTCGTTAGCCGAACAGGTAGGATGAGACAAAATGTTCCATTATAAGTATAATGAAGTATAAAAGTAACTAAATGTTTTCATAAAATTCCCAATCTTAGTTACTTAGGCAAAAGTGAATTGATGCAATTCCATGAAATTACACTTTGTGCCCTTGCGAAGACGTTAGTGGAGCGTGTGTGGTTTACCGGCACACTAAATGGTTCTAAGCAAAGGTAGCAAATGGTGACTCAATGTTTGTCATAGTTCGGTGGAGCGTGTGTGGTATACTGGCACATCGAATAGGTGACTGTAACATGTGGGGGCACCATGTAGTTTGCATGGTTATTCACACCCGCTTTGTGATCCTCGGCATCCCAGTCACAAACAAGAGGGGCATATGGAGATTTAAACATGCCATTGAAATGTTCAATAAATCTCATAGGATCTAGGAGTTTTCATAGATTTAAAACTTAAACTTCTTTTTCATTTTTCATGGTCACTTACCTTCAAATGTTCTGCAATTTGGGTTACGGCATCCCTCTCCCGAGTTGTAGCATATTGTGTTGGGTCCTAGCCTTAGTATCTCATTTGGGTGATTTACTAAGGACTCGCTCAATCAACTAACTTGAATTCGTTTTCTCCCGTTTTGTAGATGTCAAAGTTCGACAACTATGGTCTTGCCAAATCCCATGGAACAAGCATTCCACATGAAGATGGTATTCCATGATTCGATCGTGGAACAAGAAATCATGCTTCACTTCCTCCACCTCCTCCAATTGTTCTCCCTAACCCACAAGATCGAAGAATTGAAAGGTTCAATATCACTAAAGCCCTATTGGAAATGAAACATGAAGATGGTAAACCCGTGTGTGCCCACTTTCTAGAAATGAAATCACACATTGATAGGTTGATAATGTTGGGTGTGTCATATCCGGATGAGTTAGCTATGAATTGAGTTTTGCAGTCACTTCCTGAATCGTATAATGAGTTCAAAAGAAAGTATTATATGATGGATCATGACGACAACCTCATTGACCTAACTTACATGCTCATTGCTGCTGAATCAGAAATGATTTGGCGAAGCAATGGAGCGTATTTGTTGGGAAAGTCAACCGACCATGCTTCCGAGGACATTCTAGGAGAACCGACCTGCGTTTGCTGCCAAGAGAAAGGGCGTTGGATACAAGTCTTCCCAAAGAGCCTGAAGAGTCCAGAAGATGGGAGAGTCAAAGAGTATGGCTGCACTTCAGGTAAAATCCACTATCTAACTCCGTCAAGTTCCTATTCATTGATTCTTGATACATGATGTGATAAGATTGCATTTGAATGTTTTGCAGGATCAGTGAAAAGAAAGGAAGCTTGGTAAGAGAGCAAGAAGAGTCTAATCACAAAGAAATGGATCTAGATCGCATGGACTTGAAGATTAGATTTTGAGCTTAGATAGTTCTAATAGAGTTGTTAGAAGTTTTCTTTTTGAATACATAGTTTTCAGTTGATTTTTCATTGTAAGGACAAATGTTTTCCGCTGCTTTTATAAATAAAATAAATTTTGGTTTGACTTATTTATTTATTTGTTTATTTCCTTGCAATGAAATCGTTATGAAAATTGATGTTTGCATATTTCTACAACAAGTGGATATGATTCTTGTTTATGATGTTTATGGAAAATCAAGAATTTACCAAATAGGGAGAGTTTCTCATCGCCCAAGTTTCAATTGGACAGAAACTTGGAATCATGCAACTTGGTTGCACGATGAATGAGAAATTTCATATTTGGAAATTAGACTAATTCATTGACAAAGTGTCAAGTGAAGGACTAGGAGATCGAATACACAAAGTTGCGTGTTGATCAAGTCCACCATAAGAGTAACAAAGATATTCGTCATGATTTACTAAAGGTTTAGTAAATATGATTATACTTACAAGATTAAGTGTAATTTTGAATTGATTAAAAAAGTTTAAATCAATAGCAGAACGAATAAGAAGAATCAAGTAGGCAGAAAGATAAAAGTTTCTTCATTCTAAGAAGAAGGGAGAGTACCTTTTATGCTTTATGATAGGTCTTAATGATTAAGAACCATATCTCAATTGATCCTCTAAGAGAGTCTTAGTACAATTATATGTCTAAGAAGAGGAATCAAGAATTGAAGAAATGGTTAAATCAAGAAGTCAATCATACTTCGTTCCAAAACAAGTCTTAGAGTTAACATTGTGACAATAAGTGACAAGTATTAAAAGGTTTATAACATTCATCAAATGTGGAAAGTTGTGATGTCTTGGATAAGACAAAGACCAACTCGAACCAATTTATGAAGTGTTTTTTGATAAAAACTACACTAACTCTTGAATATTTGGTTGTCAAGAAATGTTTATTGACAAGAGAATCTTATATGTCAAGGAGTCAGTGGGAGTCTTAATGGTCTTGAAAGGTTTCAAGAACAAATCAAATAAACCTTATCGATCATCACTAGCACACGAGTTGAGGTTTACAACCTATCGTGTTGACATTATTTTGTTTCTGTGCCAATCCAATCGAGTTAATTATGCATGTGAGTCCTATGAGTTCTCATTTGAATGCATAAAAGGCAAGGACCTTGATCAATGGAAAGTACATTGATAAGAAAAGGTGAGTTGCTTAACTACTTGGAAGACATGGTGGGCAGCTGTGCTACCATAAGGCAAGAAACCGAGATTAAGAAAGTTCGACCCATATGAGTTTGAATTTGTCGTAAACTTTGGTTTTAACAAATTCACATGGATAGGAGCACATACACCGTTTAAATCTAAGTGTCATAAGATTTCCTCCTTCATGAAAATGATTGTGAGGAAATGCTTTAAGAAGATAGTGATTGTGAAAATTGTATTCTCAAATTCGATTATGGTTACGGTATCCCTTTCCATGATTCGAATTGTGAGGTTTGGCAATTAGTCTGAATTGTTTAGACACGCATATGAACTATCTAAGGCAAAGATGTATAAGTTCAAGAAGACTTGATAAAAGATTATCAAAGCACTAAGTATTAGAAACATGAACTTAAGAAATTCAACGGGTGTTGTTTTTCTGAAAGCTAAGTTGTTTCTGAATACATGTCAAAGCTAGTGGGAGCATAAGTGTTATGTTTATAATAATCATCATGATAGTGGGAGCATAAATGTTATGAATGTATGATTATTAAGGAAAGTATTGCAAGTTGGCAATATTAATTATAGAAAACAAGAGTCATTCTTTGCAAAGTTGTAAGGATGGAATAGTTGTTTTGCTATAATTAAGGGACAGAATATTATGCTTCATTTCAAATCTAAAGGCTTAGGTTGTGGAATGTTAATAAATTTAGTCAAAGGTATAAAGTGTGTTCTTAAAATTTCGATTATGATTACGGCATTCCTCTTCACAATTCGAATTTTGAGAACATAGCAAATGAATATGGCGGAAGATTGATAAAGTATCAAATCTTTATGTAAGACATTATGCATTGTGTCTCATACGCTTCGGGTATAGGATCGATTGCAAATGCTATAATATTTGACCATTCTAAAATTTTCCAAATGTCTAGCGCATTTAGAGGGAAAAAGGACAAGAATCGGTTTTGACTAAGATAATTAAACAACTATCAAAGGACAATCCAAAGTTCGTTTAGGATTGGTCGCTTATGAGTAGTTGGAAGTATAGTATTGGAAAATATGGAAATGTTTCCATAATTGGATGGACCATATCGACATTATTATGAATAGATAAGATTCTATTAAGAATGAGTTGTCATATGGAAAATATGGAAACGTGTCCATATTGGGAATTGAATATTGAAAATCTATGACTAGATTAGAAACTTTTATGCAAAAGGATGTTCAAAGGAATGTACTTTGAGTGAGAGACATCATATCTAAGGAATTGTATTGTAACAATCTCCGATAGAGGACTTTGTAATATCGTTGGCAATAGTCTTTGTGACTTTTGTGCTATAGCATTACGAAAGGATCATTGCATAAAATGTTAGAATCTTGCATATTCTATAAGTGGCAAGAATTTGATATTCTTTCACTTATGAAAAAGGATTTGGAGTTGTGAAATGAGTATGATTGGAAATGTGTTCATTTGATCTATTTCACAAAGTAAGAACCATAGGTAAACATTGTGTGCATGCTAAGAGCATGGGACAAGTGTAATAATTCAAGTAAGAAGTTGATTACCCGAAACGACAAATAATGAGTAATCGATATGGTGATAAATAAAAGGTGTTTTATTTATACTCAAAGGAATGAGGCCATATGGGATTAGTATTATTCTTGTGTTTCACTTTGCATGTTTTGACTTCCTGAATAATTTAATTGGTTTAGAACAGTCAAATTATTCGAACGAGCCACAGTCGTTCATATGTTGGAAGTAGGTATGAATGAAGACTGTCGTGAATTGGTGTGTGGATTGTCTAAAGAGCATTAGACATAAGCAAATGTTTGTTGCAACGTTCATGAGTGCTTATGAATATGATTTGAGCATTGGATTAAACCCACACTCACTTGGATCACTCCATGAATTGTATCACAAGTGATTGGTGAGACGATAACATCTTATATTCTTGAAACCGAGATGTGTGAGTTGTATCTTGCAAATCGGTTGCACATTGATAATATGTAAACGCACTAGTAACTTGGTGTTATAAAACATATTGTTGTGTGTGATTTGGTGAGTAAGTGAAAGCAAGCATTGTATCAAAGTTTATCCGTTCCTTTTATCCAAAGTAGGATAAAAGCGATATCTTTGGGCCCATCGATGATTTAGTGATGACAAACGTAAATGCTCGGCCGGGCTAGGGCTAATTTGATTTGTTCAATTAGTCAGTCGTCATAAATCGGAAGTCAAGAAATAGTACAAAGAGAATGATTAGAAATCACGTCTCATACGATATCTAGAATGGAGGAATATATGATCCCTTATCTAAAGGACACGCGTATCTGATAGGATCAGAGTTGACAGCGGCTTTGGAAAGCTACGATTGCAGATCGGGATCTAAAGTCATACGCATAATAGTTATTAGACTTATCCAAGTGGGAGACTGTTGGATTAGTGTCTAAGTCCATAACTATTTTGGTATGTACTTGACCCGATGGTGCATGGTCCTTTTGGGTTGCCTTCACCAAAGCAACTTGATAGGATGAATTATGGAGAGAAAGGATTAAATATGATTTATTAATATATTATGAGAATAATATATTAAAGAAGAAATCATATTGTTTAATTAATATTAGTCAATAATTAATTGGTAATTAGTTTTGTGACTAAAAGAGATTAATTAAACTTAAGGGACTGGAATTGTAATTATAAGATAATTGTAATTTGGGCCATGGATTGCCTTATATTAAGGAGTGGACGAATTATATGGGGAAGCCCATAAGAAATCGTCCAAGGCCTTAAGGAAAGGGATCCATGGGTTGCTTAGGGCTTAAGCATCCAAATTAGGGTTTCCTTGTTAAGATAACCCTAATAGCCTCCTATATATAGATCCCTTATGACCCAAAAACGTGGCTAAGCATCCTTCTAGGGTTTCACACGTTTTAGGGCAGCCTCCATCCTCTCTCCTCTTCATCCTCTTGCTCTTGGTGTTTGTGAACCATTAGAGGAGTGACATTTGTGACTCTAAGCTTTCTAAAGTCAATACAAGAAAGAATTGGGATTGTTATTGCTATATAACAATCAAGGTATGATCTAAACCCTAATTATATGTTATATTGGTTATCATATTCTAGATCTAGGGTTTATAGTCTTGGATAACTTGCATGTACAATAAAGAAACCTAGATCCAAGCATTAGGGTTTGTATGAGCACATAGGATGTTCTTATGACCAAAACCCATCAGAAAGATAACTTTAAGATATGTTGTTGGATCTGATTAGGGAGGAAGAGAATTTATGGATCTTATGATCGCCATCCAGATTTGTTGTTAGATTTCACCAAAAATAGGTTAGAAAAGAGGATTATGGATGAAGATGGTATCGAGGATTTGTTGTTGGATTTGTATGTTTGAGAGATAGAGAGAGAGAGAGAGTAGTTTGGATTTTAATATTACAAAAAAAACTAATAATTAAAAAAAAGCTAAAAAAATAAATACATAAAGGTATGACAGTTATTTTAAGTCTAATAAGGAATAAACACGAAACAAAATTAAATCATGAAGATGGTCCAAGTTAAAAAAGAAATAATAAATAATAATAAAATAAAATAAATGAAAAACTAGTTGGGGACCAAGTACACATAATACCCCAAACCACATGGACCATTCGTGTAATTTATCCTAAAATAAATTTAAAGGGGCAAAATAGTAATTGCAGATTATTGGTGCAACAAAATGAAACCACATGGACCAACCAAGCAGAAAATGAAACCACAAGGACCAAGGGCGATATGGTTTCCATAGGTATCCTTAGAATGTTAAATCTGATTAACCATAGGGACTAATCACTTAATTTTGTCTTGATGAACGCAGAGCTATGTTATGGGAGTCTATTACTTCTGACCATGGATTGTTTATGTCTGTAGCAGCAACTTTGAAGGAGTTTGGTCAATGGATATGTGGGAATTGCATGAGCCTTCATGCCCTTAGACGTTCATGTCACCACCCGGGTGGCTTGATTAAGTTTATTGACGGGGCTAATGACATGAGCAGGCATATTGTTGGCATTCCAAAGCCCCTACCTAATGAACCGGAAGGTGACATTAATGATGGGTTGGTGATGGATGCTCAGCTACTTAATTGGTTTTAAACTACCTATCACCACCGTCAAAAGCATCCCTCATAACTATCGTATGGCTTTCTCTTAGGCTTTAAAAGAATCACTTTCCAAGGTGGTTGCTCATGCCGGATCCGTTGAAGCATGGGTTGCTTTGTTAATTTTTCCTAAGTGTACTTTTGAGGTGTTCAAGCCTAAGAATAAGCAAGAAAGTAGGTCTGGCAACAGGAAGTCTTTGCAACATCGTAATATCCTGAGCGCTTTAGCTACTTGGGGGACTGAAGACGATATCGTCAAGCTAGTTAAAAACTTATTTGACAATGCAAGTGTACTTTTGAGGTGTTCAAGCCTAAGAATAAGCAAGAAAGTAGGTCTGGCAACAGGAAGTCTTTGCAACATCGTAATATCCTGAGCGCTTTAGCTACTTGGGGGACTGAAGACGGTATCGTCAAGCTAGTTAAAAACTTAGTTGACAATGCAAGACTAGAGAAACAAGGCAAAAAAGAAGAGTACATTCAGGATAAAAGAACACTGGGTAGCACTAATGTCAGACAATGTCTTCGTAAGGTTGTCGATGGACATTTTACAGCAGCAGTGAAAGTTTTATGTTTATCGGGGGTTGCTCCATTTGGGGGTGATACCATGAAGGCATTCGAGGATAAGCATCCATACGAGCCACCGCCTTCCATACCTAACACCATATTTTCAGAACTTCCCCTTGTAGTGGATGTTGACAATGTCCTTTGGGGAATTAAATCCTTCCCTAAAGGTACCCCGTGTGGGAGAAATGGGTTAAGAGCTCAACACATTTTGGATACCCTTTATGGAGAAGGTTCGGCTATAACCAAAGACCTCCTACGTGTTATTACATTCGTGGTTAATCTATGGCTAAGGGGAATATGCCCTTCGAGTTTGGCAGAATTTGTTTCCTGTGCTCCTTTCACACCGCTCTTAAAGCCTGACAAGGGAATACAACCTATTGCAGTAGGTACTATATGGAGATGTTTGGTTTCCAAGTTGGCTATGAAAGGTGTTGGTAAAGAAATGACCAAGTATCTCAATGATTTTCAGTTCGGGTTCGAGGTTTCGGGTAGCGCTGAGGTCGTATTACATAGTGTCAATAGGTTGTTGAGTGAGTGTCACGATGACAGATCTCTCTCCATGCTTACCGTGGACTTCTCTAAAGCCTTTAACCTTGTTGACAGATTTGCATTACTTCATGAGGTCAGATTGAGGTGTCCATCTAGATCCTTGTGGGTAGAATTCCTATATGGTCAAGCAGCACGGTTGTATTGTGACATCCCCATTTTCACGGCCAGAAAAGACCGATTTTGCTTATGCTTTATAAAAATCAGAGTACTTCTTTTCATAAAAATATTGCGGAATTTGTTCCCAGAAAAATACGATAAATACGTTATCAAAACATTTTCGAAGAAACGTATTTTATTCATTTTAAAACATTTAGGATGTCATTGTCAATACAGGAACATAAGCATAAACGGAACTTACATTTATTTACACTAGTGATCTACATCTCTTTAATCTCTCAGTGTAATGTCACTTCATATCGACACCTGTGATATAAATAAACTGAGTGGGTCAGGTTGGGAAACCTGGTGAGTACATAGGGTTTTCCACCCACAATAATATAATAATTATGTTTAAACAATTAAACAATCAACCCAATTACCCATCCCCATTATCTTCTTTATTCTTAAGGATCTACCCTAAGAATCAGCTATTCCTCGTTCATTTATTCCTAAGGAGTATCCTAAGGAATAGGTACGAATTCCATTGTTGTAAATGACACATCAGTCAAGCACAATCTGCTAGTTCTGCCACTAGGGCGCAGCTACCAAAATTGTGACATTCTCTATGGGGCGCACCTGCCGAAATAGTCCTTTAGGCGCATCTGTCGGGGTTATGAGGTTCTTTATTAGGCGCTTCTGTCGATAGAGTCCTTTAGGCGCATCTGTCGGGTTTTATTGATAGTATCGTTTTCGAGAGTCCACTCGCAATACATATCAATGGGTTTTTAGAGTACACCGGTGAACACGTCGTTCACAACACCTACAGGTTGCGAGCTTGCTAATGTTCCATTAGACTGTCTACAATAGTCTATGGTTGTCATCCATACTCTGCTGAATGACGGGGCCATCATTTGGGAAAAAGGCTTCTCACATCGTCCACCTCTCACCCTCACCTCACGGTCTATTTCACCTCTCAACTCATCATCCAACTCATATTTCATCTATTACATCTACCCATGTCTTACCCCAACATTTTCGTAGATATAAAATACATATATAGTTTAAATCATTTAAAATGTGTATAAAATCGTTCACCCAGCATAGATAGCAAGTATTCAGATAATATGCACACATAGCACGCAATTTATATAAAATACTTCATATCTATGTGTAAGCTGAAAGTGACCATGCACTCACCTGAAAGGTGGTGACTTAGCACTCGGACAGTGCTTCGATACTCTCAAAACAATTTTCCTTCAATAAAACCTAGTACCAATACCACTAGGGTTTAGTCTAACGATAACCGCGACAAATTAATAGTCTAACTATTATTATTATTATATAAGCGTTAAATAACACTCAATATAACTCATTACTATAATTATTTGAAAGCTATATTCCTATAATTATTTTAAGGACCTAATAACATTACTATAATTATTTGAAAGCTATATTAAAAGTTGCGTAAGCGTAGCTCACTTACAGCGGATTCTAAAGAAAACCGGGCTTTGCTCGGAGTAGCGTTTCGAAACCGAAAGACCCTTTTTCTCGGGACTCCGGGAGCCTCGGGGCTTCCTTTAGGTGCTAGGTATTTTTCCTAGGGCTTAGGGGTGGTTTGGGGAGCTAGAGAGAGAAAGAAGTTAGAGAGAGAAGTGAGAAATGGTGTGGAAAGCCGGCTGCCTTCGTTGCCTTTTTATAGCCTGCGAGGTCTCGGTACGCTGGGCGTAACACTTCGTTCGTACAACACGCGTTGCACTTCGGATGGTGGTGCGTGGTTCATTTGGGTTCGCAGAGCACTATTGTACGTTGGGTGTTCCGAGCTCAGACGCTGGGCGTACCGAGGGCCAGGTGTCCGAATCCGAAGCGAGTATCCTGATCATCAATGGAGGGCTGGGATTGCGCCAAGTCATCACTTTCCTCGCAATTTCACATTTTTCCTTCCCGATTTCTAAAAATCATAACTTTTGCATACGAGCTCCGTTTTAGACGTTCTTTATATCCACGAGAAGGTGGGAACGTACTCTACAACTTTCGTTTAGATTCCATCGGCTAATTTTGACTCTATTTTAAAAGTTACATTATTAACAAGCCGGGACAGAATTGGTCCGTTAAATTCTCATAACTTCTTCATCCGACGTCCGTTTTCGCCCATCTTTTTTTCGTTACGCTACTCTTAACGAGATCTTCGATTCTCGTTCAGTTTGTGTCGGCTAAAAACCGCTCGATTCGAATTTCGGGTTGTATACTGCCAATCCGAAACTTCAAAAAATCATAACTTCCTCATACGAAGTCAGATTTGGGCGTTCTTTTTATGGACACTCTCGGTTTAACGTATTCTGTGACTTTCGTTTAGATCGCTAAGTCTAAATCTCGCTCTATCGTAAATTCACTATTTACGCTTCCCGGTATCGTGTCGGTTCCGTCGCAAAACTTCAACGGGTCATAACTTCTTCGTTATAACTCGGATTTCGACGCTCTTTATATGTACAGAAACCTTGTAACATATACTACAACTTGGTAGAGATTATTTATTCTTAATAATCTTTTGTCAAAAAGTCGTTTTCGACCCCTATTGCCTCTAAATTGACTAGCCCAGATCTACGGGCATTACATGTATCTAGGCAACACACGTATTTGGTCCACTATTAGGGTTTAGAAAGGAGACCCCTTGGGACCACTTCTCTTTGCCCTTGTGTTGCAACCGCTCTTGCATAATATTAGAGACAATTGCAAGCTTCTTCTCCATGCATGGTACCTTGATGATGGCACACTTATTGGAGATGAGGTGGACAAAGCGTTGGACATCATTACGGTGATTGGCCCAAAATTAGGCCTTCAGATGAATATTAAGAAAATCGAGCTCTTTTAGCCCTCGTGTGATGGTAGGAAGCTACGTGAGGGGCTATTCCCGGTTGGCATAGGGAGTCCGCCTTTGGGGGTGAAACTTATTGGGGGAGCTGTTAGTAGATATGCTAGTTTCATTAGCAGCTTAGCCATAAAGAGAGCCGAAAACGCTGTGAATTTGATGCACCTTCTTCCACAATTGCCTGACCCCTAGAGTGAGCTCCTTCTGCTTCGGTCTTGTATGGGTATTGCTAAGCTTTTCTTTGGGCTGAGGACGTGTCAACCCGTTCACATGGAGGAGGCGGCAATATTCTTTGACAATGGGTTGCACGGGGTGATTGAGGACATTGTGGTTTGTGGTTGCCCTTTCTTTGGCGACATACAGTGGTGAATTGCTTCCTTACCCATTAGGTTTAGAGGTTTGGGTTTATACTCGGCAGTAGAGGCTACCTCATATGCTTTTGTTGCCTTAAGGGCCCAATCATGGGTATTGCAAGACCACATCTTACGGGATCGCGACATATATGGTATGGATTCTGATTATGATTGTGCATTGGCTTCTCTTCATAACAAGCTTCTAGATTTTGACCTAAACAATTTTACTACTAAAGACACGTCCCCCCCCCCCCCCCAAATCCCAGAATACACTGGGGAGTGTCCTTTTTCGTAAAAGTGTCCAAGATATGGAAGTGCATCTCGACATGACGGCTCGGCAGAAAGCGGTTTTCCAGTGCTTGCATGCACCACATGCTTAAGATTTTCTTCTAGCTATACCTACAGATGGGCTTGGCCAACATATGTCTCCTGTGGAGTATCGTACTATCCTCAAATATCGACTCATGATTTCAATATTCTCAGTTGACAAGATATGTACGGTGTGTCGCAAGGTATGAATTGACTCTTTTGGAGAGCATGCAGTTCACTATAAATAACTCTCGGGGTTCAAATATAGGCATGATATGGTTAGGGATGTTTTGTTTGGCATATTTAAGCGTGTCGAGGTTTCCGCTAAGAAAGAGGCACCTGATAATTTCTTAACTGACCCGACAGAAGGAATGTCAACCCTCAGAACATTTTGATTTTTAGATTGGTCGAAGGGAAACACGCATGTGTGGACCTTACAGGGGTATCCCCTCTCATGGGCTTGAGGGTTAGGGGTTTCACGGCGAGACGGACTACTTTAAAAGCTGTTACAGGCAAAGTCACCAAACATAATAAATTGTGCATGGAAAATCAACACGTGTTCATACCATTTGCATTTGATACATTTGGTTTCCTCGCGTCGGATGCGGTAGAACTTCTTAATAGAGTACAATGAATCATGCATATCAATGTTACATCCCCTAGATCTATGGATGTAATCTTTAAAAGAATTAGTTTTACCATACAAAAAGGCTTAGCGGCGCAGCTTGTTGTCCGTTTGTCATGTCACTCATTGTACGATGATAATTAAATTAAAATATATTTCGTTTAAAAAAAATCGGTAGCTACATTGATGACTGAGGAAAAAGAAAGATACCAATGTTTTAAAACCCAGATTGACTCGACCGGTTGAAATGGTTGGATCGCGACCCAGTAAACTCTTTCACAAAAATAACCACGAGTGCATTCAAGATGCTTTCAAGCCCACCTTTCTTTCTCTACCTAGTATTACAATCAGTCCTATTATTTTGTTGCATTAACAAATTTCTCATGGTTCTGTGCCAATCATAAAAACACACATCAATCACAAAATCTTCCCAAGGACAATAAAATATTTAAACCAAAAATATACATAAGTTGATATGTTTTGAGTTTCAAGTTTGCCCCTATGTATAAGTAAAGCTATGAGGAGAAATACTATTAGTTTGTGTATTTATATCGCTCCATTTATGCAAAGAGGAAGGTATAGTAGGACAAATTCCAAGTGATAACAAGGATTAGGAAGGAATATAGGTTTTTCGCATAAATTGGGGATCAAGAAGGATGACATGTCCCACCTTTTTGGGCAGTATAAAACACTGTTTTTTGTCGGGCATTTATATTGGTCTTAGTTTCATTAGATCAAATGAAATCAGAACACGCAAATCACCTCTTTGAAATAAACTCATCGTGCTTTCTTTCATGTCTTTGATGTGGTTTCCTTTTCGTATTTTCTTCATTTCACCAACAAAAACACCATTGAACCAAAAAAAAAATGTCCCTACTTATAATATCAAACTCCATTGAAAAACCGAGTCCTCAATAGAATGCTCTATACCTCTCTCGTCTCATCAACATAGGCAAGATCATAAACAATGAAAAAGAGATCTAGAGGAAGTAATTCCATATACATACACATATACATATAGTGATATACTTTCAGCATCAGAAGGGCAAAATGGTCATTTACTACTCTCTCATTCTACGCAACAAATTTGAGACAACGTGTATCATTGTGAATATTCTGGCATCGAACAGCACAGAAACGCATCCCACATCTGACGCATGTATACTTGGCTGAAAACCCACAAACAGTGCAGAAGTGGCGGCGGCTGCCGGAGCTTGGCGGCCCTACCGCTGCTCTTAGATATGTTGGCACATGAGGACCCAAGGATTCCAAGTTTGCCTATTATCAAAACACAACACATCTCCCTCATCCTCATAATAATAAAAAATAGCCCTAAAAAGCCTGTCTGTCTGTATCCTGTGTAAGTTGTAACAAACAAAACTAATAAAAGGGAGGAAATGAAATGTAATGTAATTTACTCACGTCATGCAAGAGCTCAAGGAATGTTCTCGGGGCTTTCTTTGCTGTCTCGAGTGCTTTCGCCTGACGAGTTTTCCGTTTTGTTCCTTTCGATTGCTTTTTGTGGAACACTACAAATGGTAAAAGATAAAACGTATAATTAAAGAGAATTAAAAACAATAATAATAATAATAATACAATGAAAACTAATATGACCTTGATCATCATCTTCATCAAGGGATGCATCATCATCATCATTAGGTTCAACCATTTCGGCTCCAGGATTGTCATTCTCAAGCGCTTCAAGACGTGCGAGAATTGCCTAATAGTAATAGTAATAGTAAGTAGAATTTATATTCTCATCTCAATCATATTAATTAAATATTAATTTGGGAAGAAAAGAGGAAATTAAATTCCAAGGAAGGACCTGTGTTCGATTATCAGTGCTGGCAAGTGCAGCTGCCATTTTGGGCGCGACTTTACGCGCTCGAGTCGACATGCGACGGAGCGAGTTTGAAATCTCATCATCCATTTGCTTTTTCTTTGCTCTACAAATTACAGTAATCAGATTCAGTCATTTAGAAGTTTAGAATTAGGATTTAACAAAGTAGCAAAAAATGTGCTTCACTAGTTAATAATAATATAACTTTGTCAAACTCTTGGATCTACTCATGTATCTGTATCAACAGTTTCCATGGTTCAAAACCACTTTCTTGTCTTACATGTAAACCATATTTTCTTGTATTTCAAATGGACACGTGGCTTTATAAATTGACATTAAACAATGTGCTTCACTTCTAATGTTATGTAGTTGTGTTGACCATTCCTGATGATTTGTTTGTTGCTTTTAATTAAGTCTTTTATTTGGTACTAAGAAACATTATGAAGTGGTTTTTCTTTTGGGACTGTGGTGATATATGTCTTTTAGATAGTTAGCTTATTGAATCAGATAGGCTCATTCAAATATTACTAAAATAACAGATGCACACAATTTTTTTTATCATACTGGATCAGACATATGGATGATTAAGAGGTTTATTAAGTGGTTTTTAAAACAACAGCCCAAACTATATCAACAAAATCTGATTATAACACCAAAGATAAGTGCTTAGTGTTAACATGAAACCGGATAATCACCAAACTATATCAACAAAATCAGATTATAAGCTTCATTGATTGCAAAATAAATAAATAAATAAGATCAATGTGCTTTAAATTTAAGTGCTTTGTCGATTCAAAAAAAAAAATCATCAGCTTATCACGAGGTGTGCATAACCAGAAATAGAAAGTGGGATTCCAAACTAGAAATTAGGAACAAGAATTGAGCTCTAGAAATCAAACATCATGTATCGATCCAGGAGGAGTAACCGGATAAAGAAAGTCGGAATTACCAGATGAAGGCGCAGTAGCCGTAGCCGGCGCCGGCGATAGGACGTCTGGAGCGGATATCGGAGCAGGGTCGCAGCTCTTCTTCTCACTGATGAACGTTGTGAAGGAGCGTGTTTGGGGAATGAGCCTAACGACGGTAACGAGGGCATTCCTATTTGGGGAGAACGGGGGTATTTTGGTAATTTTAACTTTAAAAAGCCAAAAGATATTGAAAAATCAGGTCCTCTTTATTTATGAAAAGTTGCATTTTGACCCATTTTAAAAAAGAAAATGACATTGCACCCCCAATGTTTTTGGATTTGTCAAATCAGTCTCTAAACTTATTTTTTGATTTTATAAGTGCATAAAATGGATCTGCTTATTTGGTCTTCTAACCTAAAATAACATGTTAACTATGCCATGTAATTAGTTGAAGTTGATGTGGTTGTCCGGTCAAATACATGGTGTCTGGTTAGTTTTAAAAATGATAACCCTTAACCACCATCGACCACCACAAACATCAATTTTTTAATCAACCCCTACATTTAGGGCTTAAACCTTCATCTTCAATGGATTTGCAGCCACAACCAAAAGAAACACTACAACTAATCAATTTCAATCAAAATTAACCCTAATCCGAAGGCGTATCATTCTGTAGAAACTCGTCGGCGGTGGTGGAAGGAAACTCAACTCCGTCATCACCACCACCCACCGAAACAAATGCAACCTTAGCCAAAAGCAAATGTGTCAATCTCAAAGGCTCTCTTCCGCCATTATTCAAAAAGTATTTAACTCATTCATCCAACATCTTATTTCCTTTTTGTTTCTAGGCCCTTTCACCTTCACAATCTTGTTGTAAAACATTATCGCCAAAATTAATCCGGTCTTTTTCCTTCAAAATCAGATAACATAAGAACCTGAATCATCGTATAAATATCGTCAACTGAATTGCCAGATACATTACTCTCTGAATCCTTCAACTGATGAGGGGTTTTTCTGGTGTTTGGTGGGAACTCGTCTGTATCTTCATGTGAGAGAGGAATTCTTAGGGCTTGTTCGATGGAGTTGTATTGGAAGGTTGACAAGACGTTAGTAGGTTGGTTGTTAAGTAAAACATGGCGATGTTGAAAGATTTTGATGGTTTTGTTTCATAGGTATGCGACCGTTCAAGGAAGTGGATCAAGAAGATTGTCTACGTGGCAAGAGGTAACCGGGTTACCCCCTTCAGAATTCCCAAAGGGACTATTTAAACATGACAAAAGTCATTTTATTCCCCAAAAAATAAGTTTAAGGAATAAATTTTGATAACTTGTAGGACTACAATGTCATTTCTCATTTTAAAAACAATGATAAATCGTGACCTTATTCGTTAAGGTCCTCATTATACCAAAAACCCATTTTGAATAGGACTTATTTCATATACAAACACTTTTCAATTTATTATCTTAAAAAAATCAATAAATCAATAAGCCATTTTAGAAAACAATCCAAACACGGATTATTTCATATACAAACACTTTTTCAATTTATTATCATTTAAAAAAATGAATAAGCCATTTAAAAAAAATCCAAACACGAAGCACATTCTTTCTTTTCAAGGTAATAAATCGTCACCTTATTCGTCAAAGTGCAATGGAAGCAGCCACTTAAGCACCACTAAAACGGATTTCCAAAAAGAAGAAATGACAACCCCATAAATTTATAGTTTTTGTTATCGTAAGGCTGGAGGGAGTGGCCCTCGCCAAAAGCTCACCTCCAGCTCGCCACTATGACCACTCCTTCATATTCGATGCATGTCTTGCTAAATGTTACTCGCCAGACTTCTAGCGACATGAAAGAGAAAGAGAAATGGAAGAGAAAGGTTGTAATTGGCTTATTTCTCATTTTTTTTAAAACTAAAATAAAACAACCTTTTAAATACTACCACTCCCTATCTCTTACAACTTAGATGATATACCACTTTTCTTCCCATGTGGCTTAAAAAAAATCCTAATCTCTTACAACTTAGATGATATACCACTTTTCTTCTCATATGTAGGGCTGTCAATTCTCAACACGACCCGCGACACAACACGAAATAAATGGGTTTGGGTTGAGTTTTTCAACCTGCCAACCCGTTTATTAAACGGGTCATATATGAGTTTCTCAAAAAAAAAAACGGATTGACCCGCCAACCCGTTTTTTTTTAATAAAAAAATATTTTATTTTTAAATATATTTATGTATCAAGTATTAATATTTAATAAATATTATATAATATATATCATTGAATCATAGACCATTTGACTATTTTGACATTTTGACTCATGGTGGATGGCCTAAGGTCATAAGTCGTAACCTATAAGGCTAAGTCTGTAACCGTTTTTCCCATTTGCCCTAAATAATAATCTAAAAATCAAATTTCGTATGAGCATATCTCCCTCTTCCAGACGTCCAGTCTCCCAGTCTCCCAGAGTGCCACTCTCCACTCTATTACTTTGTGATCGAAATCATGTATCGAAATGGTGTTGGAGAATTGATTTTGTTTTTTAGGAGATAAAATGAGAATTGTGGCTACTACAAATAAACTTTACTTTTTCTACAAAGTATATTGCCACATAATGTTCTGTCCAACTCCAATAAAAAATTTATTGATAATAAGCACTTGAGTCGTCTTTAAATATTCTTAATAATGAGAATTTTTTTTTTATTTTACATATTAAATTTATACAAAAAAACATATAAACAAAATAATCTATTCCATACTTCAAAAGATCCACTTTTGATTCAAAATCTATATATTGCAACATAACCATTGATATAGATCAATATTCTCTATCTAGTTCTTTCATATATAGAGTCCATATTATGGTGCCTCCTAAAAGCTATTTAACTAATTATCTGAATGCAAAAGCAAAAGCAAACAGTTATTCTTACAACAACCTCTAAACTAAACTAAACTAAACGAAACGAAAGCATCACATCATATAAGATGTAAATCAAGAGCTCATCAACAACATTATATTTTGTACACAACACTAAAAAAGAATCCGATAATAAGTAAGAGCCCACTAAAAAGTCCATTTACCTTTTTACCCTTTCTCCACATAAAAACAGCCAAGAATGATTTGCCAGCCAAATCATACGATATATCATATCATTTCATTTCATGGCAACTGCCCTCTGTGAATTTTGACTAGAAGGTATTGTTGACCATTGCTGCCCTAAAGAACCTCCCTCCTGAAACCCATCTTGGTTTTCATACCTGAGGGCCCCACCATTGCATGAATTTACCATTCCGCCACCCCTTGTTTCTTGGTTGGTGTGGGTCCCGAAACTTACAGCTGGCTCTGAGTGCACGCGCTTCATACCTGTTGCCACGTCATCACTTGTATTTTTTAAAGCATCGGTTTCGGTTTTCTTTGCAAATCGACCACCGGAACTTCTCACTCTTCTCATCGCGTGTTGATGCCGGGATTCATGAAGATAAGGCTGTAACATAAGAAAAAAAAAGGTGTTATGTTTTCCATGATTCCATCGGAATTGAGGATTGGAATGGAATGGAATGACCAAGGGATGGAATGGAATAAGCAAGATAGTGGAATGTCATTATGTTCTATTTTTATGATCATGTTTGGAGTAGAATTGAATTTTCATATTTATGTTATATGTGAATAAAAGATTATGTTTTAACTCTATTTCAGATATTGGCTTTGATTATAATTAAAGAATCGTCAAAAATAAAATTTAAAGATAACAAGAGCTTATCAAAACTCAAGTAAAAATCATATTTTTAGGTTAAATTACAGAAAAACAATTATATTTAGGGGAATTCTATTTTTTTTCCAGTTAAACCATATAAGTTTCAAACGAATTTCCAAATTAACCATTTTGACCTGATAAAAATGTGTAATTAGAAAAAATGTCTGAAACTTTTATGGTTTGATTAGAGAAAGCAAAACTCAAAAGAATCCTTCGATTCCATTCCATGGTTCTTTTCCATTCCTTTATTTTTATACAATCAAAATAAATTTGGATTAAAATAATGAAAAAAATTTTCCGAAATATTTGTGTCATCAAAAATTTACATGAACAAAAATGGGTAATATTTGCAACTTTTCATTCTCTTCCATGATTGAATGAAAAAACAAAGGAATGGATATTAACAAGATGGAATCCTTCGATTCCATTCCAACGGAATGAACCATTCCATTACACCGTATAAAAGACTCAAATCATAATTCCGTTGCATTGAATGCCAACCTTTCTATCTTTTATAAGTTTCTTTTCAAGCTCAGCTTTAGCACGTGATTGTCTTCGCCTCAAAATTGCATGATATTGTTTAGCATTCACATAAACAGGCTCTTGTGCCATTTCAAGTGGCAATGGCATCCTCACTTGTTGCACATCAACAAACTGAGGATGAACCTTCCAAAAAAAAATATTTAAAAATCAAAATTTGACATGAATTCAAATTCATCAAAATATATAATGTCAAGATTCTCACAAAATGTTGACCATAAGCTGCTGCCATCATCCCACCATAATACGGATCATAATAAGGAGCCTACAAAAGATCGGAATTAGTGATTCCGTCCTAGAGAGGAATTGCTGATTCCAGGGAAAAGGAAAAAGCTTACAACTGATTGGTTGACAAGTTCAAGTTGTGGTGGCTGTGAAAGGGTTTCTTCATTTCTTGGAAGTATGTCATGCTGAAAATTTTGGTGCTCTTGTGCACATGTATCTGAGCTCAAGGGTAAATCAGTCCATCAATATTATGACAAATAAATATGATTCAAGTGAAGTCAACATGTACAACATCCTGATAAAGGACTTACTATGACAAAAATAAGGATAAAGAATTGATGTGTAGAGAATATATCACTCCTGAACAATAAGTACATGAAGGGTATAAGTTATTTAATAGGTTAATAAAGAGCTTGTGTAGAGAATATTCATTCCCATTTTTTAATTTTATTTTTTGAATCTCCCATTTGACCCTTTTCACAGCAAAATATAGGGGTAATCACTAAATTGACCAAAATGGAAGGAAAGAAAGGAGAAAAATAGCTAACACTCAACAAAAAAGATAAAATGAAGAAAAGATATAAAGATAAACCATGTTCAGAGTGTATAATGAATGATATTTATTCATAGATGTAAAGAAATGCAAGAGTAAACATGGAGTATTGAGATAAACCAATTAGGGAACACCTCTTGCTATATTATTAAATATTAAAAAAAAAAATAGGATTTATATAATAAAAGGTAATTAGATGGGCTAAATAACTAAATTGTAGTAGAATGGAAAGCACCTGAAGGAAAATATGACACATTGTTATGTGTTTCTTTGCTGACATCATCTTCTTCTTCACTTAAAACTTCATCAGACTGAGTGTCCCTGTCTAATGATTGTTCTTGTGAAGATGAATCATGTGAATTTGCTCTCATGGCTGTAGTGGACATGGAGTTGATGCAATTTGCCAGTAAGATTTACCTGTAGTAGATGCTTATATGGTCAACTTCAATAATAGTTTCCATTTTATCACATTGTCACATACAAATTCATAGGATTTATAGAAAGAAACTATCGCATTGAAAAGATACCAAATTACCAATTCAATAAAAAGAAATGAGGTTTTATGCAGATAATATTGCAATAATGCAAGAAAATATATCATGGATTCAGTTGCACCTATAATTACAGGTAATTAAAAGAACCCCTAAATGATCCACCTTAAGGATATACCCAAATCAAAAGAAGATCAATTCTGTAAAAGAAAGTCGGCCTTCAATCAAATGGGACTAAATACTACAAAAAATCAGAAATCAAAACTCAAATCTAGAAATTTCGACATTGGAAACCGAAATTAGAATTAAAACAACATACAACCAATTCTAGTCACGAGTAATCATCAATTACATGCAGATATATAATCCTCATAACGAAATAACAAAACGGAACGCCGAAACAAAGGAATTCGATGAAGAATTGAAGGAATTTAACATGCATAAACACCGAATAGAATTACAATTAAATAAAACTGGGATTAATGAATCAGTAAGTTGGGTGTGGAGTAGCTTACCGGCAGAGGGTGTTGTTGAAAAGGTAAAAACGAACCCTAGAATTGGGCAAAGAAATCGGAGAGAAATCTATAAAGAAACTGGTAGAGGTTGAAAATTTAGAGCGAGAATCCCTGTGCATTTATCTCTATCCATGTTGTCTATTTCGAAAATGGACTTGACTCACTCAACCTCACATCACATACGTACCCCCACCAATTTTATATATCGACGCGTGTACCTTTGAGACACATCATACCTTACTTTATTTAATACCAAGGGACTGGTTATTATTTTATTTTTTATTTTAAAGGAAAAGCATACTCTCTGTTGGGAATTGTTCATGACTCTCAAATTCTCTCGTCGTTTCTTAAATTAATTAAATTTTTTAAAATTAGTTAAACTATGTAAAACTTTTATTTAAAAAAAAAATTAAATATAAAATAACAATTTAGAAAGTTTAAATTTATAAGAAAAATAAGAAATTTTTTAAATTATTAAAATTAGTGAGACTTTAATATATTTAATGCATTACATATATAAATCATTTCTAATAAATACCTTACATATATATTACCTTATATATTAAATGTGAAATTTTAATTTAATACAATAAAAAATACAATAAAATGATAAATGGAAAATAAAAAATTTAAAAATTTTAGAAAATGTCATGTGCCTAAATAAAGGAGAAGATGACATGCGGCAAAAAACATTCATTTATTAGAGTAAATTAACTAACAAATTGAATGAGAGTGTGACAAGTGGAAAAAAACTAATTAAATTTATTCAAAATGACATTTGACAAATTGTATGAGAGTATGACAAATGACAAAAAAAAAAAAAAAAACTTTCATTTATTAAAGTATATATATATATATATATATATATATATATATATATATATATATATATATTATTTTTTAGTTATTTTACCAAAAAAAACTTCCAATCTAAATGGTATTAGGGCGTGTTCGGCAAAATTAGTTGTTAGCGGGTAGCTTGTAGCTTGTAGCGTTTTGTTAAACGCTACATGAAGTAGTATTTGGATTTGGAGCGTTTTGTTTAAACTAAACGCTAGAAACTTGTAGTGTCGAACAAGGCTTTCTGTTTAAAACGGAACGTTTTGTCAAACGTTATAAGCTAGAAGCTTCCAAATGCTCCGTACCGAACACGCCCTTAGAAGATATCTTTTTTTTTAACTTAAGAGTTCAAATACTGCTATGGACATAGGTGAGTTTAAATATTAGTTTAGCTGTAGTTTCCATTTTCATTAAATATATTTTATTATTATTATTGTTATTAATTTTTTTTCATATTGAACATTTCATTGTTATATGTTCGATTGGGTTATGTTATTTTTTTCCATTTAAATTATCCATGTATTATTCTTTTTTATGGATTTTTGTACTTGTTATATGAAAAAAATATATTATTATTTTTTGTGTTTTTCTGATTTATTTTTTTAAAATTAATTATATTATTTTTCAAATTTATTTAGTTAATCGGGTCCACCTTACTTTCAATCCGTCGTCACCACCAACACAATGACAATCCGAGTAAAAAAAATAATTTTTTTAGAATTGCTTATACACCCCCTTCAAATTACTAATATGTTGTTAAATATTTTTTTTTTGTCTTATAGTTGGTTTTCAACTTTTTTTTGTTTTGTTCTTTTTGTTTTTTTTTTTTTAATATTAATATTAAATGCATACCCTTATTATTATTATTATTATTATTAAATTAAACAATAATATTAAAAAATATTTTTTCACAGTAAATTATTGAGATCGTGTTTCCTCTTTATCTTTTTTATTAGTTTGGGCCATCCATGTGTTATTTTTTTTTTGTGATTTTTGTATTTGTGATATATGAAAAAAAACTATAATGTAATTGTCTATATTTTTATTTTCTATTTTTATTTTATTGTATTGTTTTTTAAATTTTCTTAAATTATTTTCACAATCATCCTCGTCACAGGAACAACCTAAGTGAAAAAATATGGAAACATTGATGACTCACGGCCGGAATATACAATTTGGTAGTGTTCTGGACCACCCAAATGATCCCTATAGTTAAAAGTAAGATTCTTAAATAGTCCCTAAAGTTAAAGGTAATTTCCATAAATAGTCCATAGAGTTTTACAAATTCAGTCAGACACACAAAATTATTACGTCGAGGATAATAATTCTCACAATTTTAAATAAAAGACAAAAGTAATAATAATTGAAAGTTATATATAAAATGCGGATGTTTTATAAAAATAGAACAATATTCGTAAATAAAACTCACACATAAACTCACATATAATTTTGATATAACTTCACATATAATTTTGGTCAATGTCGAAGAAATAAGAGATTGGTGCAAGGTTGAGGATCAAGGAAGAGCTTATGGATCTTGATGTGTGCTTCATTTCCAGCTTGTTTGAGGTATAAAGCTATGAACTTGACCATTGATATCTAAGATCTATCATTTTTGAGTTTTGGTTCTTTTTTGACCCCATGGATATGATCTAGTGGCTTGATGCCACTCCAAGAGCTTTGAGCTGCCCTTCTTGGTGTTTCTGAGGTTCAAGGTCCATAAAGTTGGTACCTTTAGGGTTTAAACTCATCCATGCATAAGTTTGGGTCCTTTTCATGTGGTAGAATGCTATATTTTGAGGTTGGGTCCTTTTGGGGCATGCAAAGTCACCAAGTCAGTGACTTTATGGTTTTAGATACTTATTGGACTCAGATCTGCGGTTTGGACTTCTGGATTCATGCCTTAAGAGCTTAATGGAAGGATTTGGCTTATTGAGTGAGTACATTGGGCGTACAAGCCAGACAGCGAGTATGCTTAGCGTACAGATGGGTACGCCCCACGTACTCAACAAGGAAGGATTTTGCATGTTGGGCTTCGGTTAGGCCATCTTTTGGGGTTAGTTGTCTTGGGCCCTGTTGATCCATCAGGTTTTGGGCTGATAGTTATTTTGAGAAGGCCTATAATGGGTTTGGGCGCAATTTGAAAAATTGGGCCATGGTTTGGGCCTTGGGTGGTTTTTGGTGTTTGGGCCTTATTGGATTGATAAGTTAGGCCTAAGTCTTGGTCCAAGTTAGGTTAGGGGTAAAATGGTCTTTTTACCCCGAGTATGGATTTACGGTTATCGATAGGAACCCAATTGTTAATTGGGCGTTGTTTTGATATTGACAGTTCGAGGAATCTGTCAGCCAACAGCCAGGGATCGTCTGTATGATTCGACAGTACGAGGTGAGCCTTCTCACTATGTGTATGGGTCGAAGGCACTAATGTCGGCCCATTACTTGTTATGTGGGATGCTAGTTGTCTATGTGATGCTTGCATGAAAGACCATGGGAGGAGCCCATGACACTTGGATATCAGACCATGCGGGGAGCCCATGGCATTCCAATTAAAGACCATGGGGGTAGCCCATAACAACTATATGTATGTTGCATGATATTATGTGGTTATATGTTGTGTGGTATTTTGGGGAACTCACTAAGCTTTGTGTAACACCCCAAAAATCACGACCAAAAATTTCATTTTTAATTAAGTAACTTATAAAATAGTTTACTGAAAAGTGTCATCAATATCATATAAACCCATAATCTCATAAGTCAAATATCATAAACATGTCATGGAATAATAATAATGTCAGAGTACGATCCCATGGATCTTAAAATGCGGAATCATAAGTGTGTGTGTGTGTGATGCGCTGCTACCGAGCCAGCTCCTTCCCCTTCGACAAAGAGGTACCTGAAACCAAAACTGAAAACCGTAAGCACAAAGCTTAGTGAGTTCTCCCATCATACCATATACCATAAATAACATATCAAGCCAGACATATCTGGGTGTCGGCCTATCCTTCGGTCTATCTCAACCGGATAACTGCCTAGCATATCTGGGTGTTGGCCTTCCATTCGGCCTATTTCAACCGGATAACTACCTAGCATATATGGGTGCTAGCCCCCCCTTTGGTCTATTTCAACCGGATATCGGGGACTATTTTACCCCTACCACTACCACATAGAATCATAACATACTGGCACATAGAACATAACAAATATTGGCATACAAGACAATTATCACACAGACAATCATCTAACTACAAGCTTCTACTAGTGGGCCGACATTTTGGCCTTAGACCTACTTCTACTGGAAGATAACTCACCTCAACATCGTGCAATAACTAAATTGTCCTCAATGTCGGGATCAAATCCTTTCACTCCTACGCATAACAACCTTCCTTAATTTACCATTACATAATCTTAACCCTTACAAGGGTTACTCAGGTCAAAGCCAAAGTCAAGGTCAACACCTTGGTCAACGCCAACTCTGGGTCCAAGTCAACGTCTGGTTGACTCGACTCGCCGAATTGTCCCAACAACTCGCTAAGTATCCAAATCCTCAAAACACTAAGACCTCGATCCTACTCGTCGAGTCTTGCACGCACTCGTCGAGTTCTACTTCATACAAAGTCGGGACCTTCAACAACTGACTCGATGAGTTCATCCTTGAACTCGTCGAGTCCTTCTTCATGCAAGAAGACACATTTAGCCCTGGACTCGTCGAGTTCCTTATGAACTCGTCAAGTACGCCTTCATGCAGTTGGGACTTGCCTTGAACTCACCGATTTCTGATCTTGAACTCGCCGAGTTCCATGATTTCCAAGCATAGATTCACATCTATCTTGTTGAGTCCTCTGCTAGACTCAACCATTTCGATCAAAACAGAAAAGGGTTGGGGAACCATACCCTGACTCGTCGAGTGCCATGAACGATTCGCCGAGTCCCCCCAAAGTCCATGTCTATACAGTTGATTTCAGTCGGGTATAACACATCCAAAACATAGATCTAGCCTCCTAGGGTCCATAATACACATAAAGTTACAAACTTGATGTTCATGCATGGGGTATTTGGCTCAATGACCCTAAAATGGAGTCTACAAGATGCATGGGGCTCTTAAGGTAATAAATTTGGCACCTTTATGCCCGAGGAACCCTCAATGGTTCCAGATCTGAAGTCATACCCCTTTATAACCACAAAATCCCGAATATGGCACTTCTAAGGCTTAGAAAAGGTAGAAATGAACCCTAACTAGAGATCTAAGAGATAAATGGTCAATGTTTCAGCTTTATACCTCAAATGAGTTGGAAATGTGCCAAAACCTCTGGGTCTTCTTGCTTCCTCTTGGTCTCTCAAGCTTCTTTCTTATTCTCGAACTTCAAACACACACAAATGGTACCAAAAAGCTCAAGAACACTCAATAATTTATTAGGGTTTTGAGTTAGGGCTTTTCTGGACGATGGAGGCTAGGTTGGGACAAGATAAGGTGTTTAAATATGGTGCAAACCCTAAATATTAGGGTTTCATCCAGACAGTCCTACTCGCCGAGTCGGACTCTCCGACTCGTCGAGTGGGTTACTTAAAACCAGCGTCCAAGAGTCTAGTCTACTTGACGAGTTGGGCCTCCAACTCGCCGATTCCCAGTGCAAAAACATATAATTAATTAAATTTAAATACGTACCGGGAATCGGGTGTTACACTTTGTGCTTACAATTTTCAGTTTATGTTTTAGGTACTCCGGTTTTCAAATGGAAGAGCTCGGGATGAACACAGATCACACACCACATGTTTTTGCATTGTGTGAATTACTCTGATTTGATGATGTTTTGCTAAATCTTAGTTACTTGGTTTTATGGGAAAGATATGTATTAACGATTATTAATCTAAAAACAACAAAATTTATGTCATAATTTTCGAGACGTTACAAGTTGGTATCAGAGCCTTGGTTTGAGGGATTCAGACATACTCTTGGGTGTGTCTAAACTCAAACTGAGGATTTAGTAAGGTTTTCAAAAGAAAAGTATTTTTAAGAAAATAGTTTTCTAAGATAAGAAAAGGGTGTGATGCATGCAATCAGTCGAGCTCAAGTAAGCTTTCCCCAAATACTCGTACATGTTATATGTTATGCTTTAATTTGTGAATCGCATGATAGTTAGGGATAAGGATCTGCTCAGTTTTTGGATGCTAGAATAATAGGATAGATGCCTTTATATGTCTATTGTAAGAGTTGGTAGACTTGCATGTTAGTGATGGTTAGTCAGCGATGGATTGGCCTGATGTGTGAGGCCTTGTAGCCTTGGGAGTATTGGTTGTTATGCTGGGATGGGAATAGTTATTGGTATCGGTAATTGCTAAGTGTATGCTTTAAAAATTGTATACGGTTAGGATCTTATAGCCCTAGAATAACTGATTTGACCTTATTTCATGTTCCTTATTTGGTTGTTGTTATAAGGTATAGTCTTTTATTCGACAATTTATTTGATCCTGTTCTGTGTATAATTTGCATGCATAAGGCAACCGACAATGAGCGTGGAAGTTCTTAGCATGATTTGGGGTGTGTGAGTTAACTGTTCTTCGATTATTCTATGGATTGGAGTGTTACTGCACGAATGATGCTTGCTTTTTTGCTTTGTGGAACTCATAAGTGATATGAGTTACTTGTTGAGTGATTGTGTTCATGAGATAGCTAACTGACATTATGAAGATTTCTTCAGCAGTTGATGGAAGGGTACGGTCAGGAACCTAAGGGAGCCTAGGGATGCTTCAGTGGGTTTTGTTGCACTAGTTAGCGATTGCTTGGAGTATGGATTTGAGAAGGTGACTTAGTGGATCTGGGATGATTCTTGAGGAAAGTATGGGTAGGTGTAGAAGGTAGTATTGGGCTCGTACTATTGAAAGCACAGGATCCATACTCAAATCGGGGAGAGTCTTGGAGAATCTAGGAAACCAGTGGGATGAGGATTCTTGAGTATATTCATACCTTTTTGCATGTTGTTTCAGTATGGTGTTGAGCACTCAGGAATGGGGTCGAGATTCAGGTTCCGACTCAGTATCAGGTACTGAGCCGATCGATGCGCGGTCGCAGGAGTTTATTTTATCGAAGATTACCCGCAGTGTTTTGGATTAGACCATGGTGGTCTTTGATTCATCCAAAGAAGGGATTTTGGAGTTCTTCGATGGTCATCTCGGGGCCTTTCGGACCGAGGTTGTATTAGGACTATTGGGCACTCGTCTAGAGCCCAAAGCTTGTGGATCCCTAAAATCCTTCAGGAAGGAGGATCCTATGACTAGTTCTTATCTTTTGGGATCAGAGGGGAGTTTTGTACCATGTCCTCAGGTTGGTCAGGGTAACTCAAGAGGAGGAGATCAAGATTTCTTCGAATGCTTTTGCGGGTATGTTATATTTTGTTTTCTTATGGGTTGTTGTCGGGAATTTGTATTGCATTGGAATTTTGTTGGGTTCGGGTAAGTTATATTTTGGGTTGGTTCTCTGTTAGTGTCTGTATTATATTATCAAGAATGGTGATATGCCATTCTGCATGTTGGGAGTCTTCAGTAAATCTTCAGAGGGTTGTATCTTGTTGAATGGGTTTAACGTGTTCCGTTGTTGTTCTGAGTCTTTGCCAAGATCAAATCAGGAGTATTGCTTGGAGGATCTGTGGTCAGGGTTAGCGGTTTAGTTCTCCAGTGAAGTCAGGGTTCAGTGGTTTTGTCATCTGTTCGAGTATGATTGGCAGTGCCTGTGGAAGAACTTTTGCGTTCAAACACTGCCGTTGTTAGGAGAGGAGCGGTAGCACGAATATGGTAATGTTAGTTGCATGAGTTGTTTGGTCATTGGAAGTGCAATGGGAGTTTTATGTCCGCATGGGTTGTAGACGGTTACAGTCCAGTGATTCTTTGAGAATAAAAGTTGGGGGTGAAGATTCGTTAGTTCAGGGAGAGAGTTGTGGTTTTAGTTATCAGCATAAGAACTTAAGGAATTGGTATGGTATCATGGGAAGTGATTTGGATTATCAGACTAGTTAAGGTTTAAAGAGTATCCTTCATAATTTTAGGAACTGGGCGATCATTGAGTTTGGCTAACAATGGAACGTTAGTATTGATTAGTGTATAGCATAGGTGGCTCATGCTATACAAGGTTGATAGGTTAGGGACCCATCAGGTTTAAGGGATGAGAGAACTTCGTCGAATCCAAGTGGAGGAGAATCGATCAGGTTTTCCGAAAGGGGGGAAGGGTGTGAACTAGGGAAAGCTTCACAAATTGGTCAGGGTAGAGACGGCTCAAGTGGGCATTTGTTTTAAGGTTGTGTAAGTAGGAGTTCAGGAAACTTCAAACCTCTGGTCGGTGTCCTCTCTATAATGCATAGCAGGCTTGTAGTTGAGCCTAGGTTGAGGGTTTCAGAATTCAAAGTATGACCCGAACACCTAATTGGATGTAGTGGGATGTAGGTTACGACTCCGGAGGAGTGGGGTTGTGATGGTTGAGGTGTGGTACGTCCATGGGTGGTATCCATGGTCAGTTTGAAGTGTTGTAAAATTGTGACGGGATCGTAGCATTCACTAGAGATAGAATATTGATGGAGGTAGTCATGAGCGTATCGGGGGAATTAGTTCATGCCTTGGGCACGCCAGCCAGGATTGTCGATGAGTATTCTCTGTTTTAGGTTGAGTGCCATTGGGGTCCGAGAAGGAGTCGGGGCTGGGTAGCTCTTAGTGGGCGGGTCCCGTGGGCGAGGCCCGTGTGATTATAGCAATCCAGGTGGCACCTGGTAGAGACCGTTGGGTCAAGGATTGGATCTTGAGTGTTTAAGCGATATAAATACAACATTATGACTCAAACCCTTGCCTCCTTACAATTCTCTCGACCTCAAAAACCCTAGATAGACTCTCGTCTTTCATCCTTGTGTGTTTTTGGCTTGTAAAGTTTTTGGTGGTGTTTAGTAGCTTGAAAGAAGAAAGAAGGAGTTTGAGAAGAAGAACTTAAGTATCTTGAGCTCAAGGATCCGAGATTACATCACCATTTGGCGCTCATTGGAGGTATAAAGCTCTCAACATGCCTCACGAATGTTTAGATCTATGTTAATGGATTTTTGGACCTCCTTAGGTCCCAAGAATGGATTTTATGATTTAAATTCGTTTCTAGGCTTAGGGTTGCCCCCCTAAGTGCTACATGTGCCCCTATATCAGTAAAGTTTCGATCTTTAAGGTCCTTTTGTGACCATGCACGAGTTCTAGTCATTTTCATGGAAATAAGTTGCTATATTCCATGTTTGGGTCCATTTGGTGGGTTGAAAGCCACCAAGTAATCGACTTTATGGGTTAAGACATGTCAATGGACCCAGATATGTAATTTGAACTTGATGTATTAAAGGATTAAGTAGCTTTGAATAATATGGCTTAACAGGGTAGTACGTTGGGCGTACAAGCTAGTACGCGTAACGTACAAGCCATAGTAGTTGTACGCTTTGTGTACATAGGAGTACGCCCTGCGTACTCACAATTTTGGGCTTTACAACTTTTGGGCCTCGGGTTGGGCCAATCTTTGGACTTATCAACTATTGGGTCTTAATGGGCCATCAGAAGTCAATTAGTGGGTCATGGACGTGTTTGGGCTTAAGGGAAGACCTATTTGAGAGGTTGGGCCCAATTTAGAAAATTGGGTCATTAGTGGGCCATTTGTAACACCGTAAATTTTCAAATAAAATTTTCATATAAAATTGCATATTTATCATAACATATTTCACATAGATCTCATTTATTTAATTTACAAATCACAACTCCATAATTGTGTGATTAAAATCCAGGATCTTCAAAACATAACTTTTTCATTGGTGTGTGTACAATCAAGCCGGCGCCTTCCCGCGGTCTTGAGGAAACCTAAAACACATAACATGGTAAGCACGAAGCTTAGTGAGTTCCCCAAAATACCACATATATCACATTAGCCACTCGAGGCTATAAAACTGTAATACCCTCCGGTCTGTGTGTCTCAATGGGACCCTCCAGTCCCATGGCTCGTTGGACCCTCTAGTCCGGTCTAAGTGAGAACCCTCCGGTCTCATGGCTCGTTGGATCCTCTGGTCCGGTCTCAACATCACATAATATAGCACAAATATACATATCACATAAACAATGCACAACTCAAGTAAGCACATAAGACCCTCTGGTCACACATAACTACCACTCTGGGTAAAGTATAGTGATAAGACTCACCTCGACAGCAAGCACACATCCCTGTACTCGAATCTCGTACTAGCCACCGCCTACACATAGGGTAGTTACTTAATAAATGCTCTATTCTCGACTCTAAGCAACCAAAAGTTATTCTTCTCTCTTTAACTCTTGAATTGGGTAAAAGACCATTTTACCCCTCCATGGTCTCCATTACTAATGTTGACCAAACCCTAAAGTCAACAGAAGTCAAACTTGAGTCAACAGTCCATGTTTGACCTGACTCGTCGAGTGCACTCTTGCGACTCGTCGAGTCCACTCGTTTCCTCATATGTCTCAAGAAGGTCCAGCTCAACTCGTGGAGTTGACCCCCAACTCACCGAGTTATCACACAATCAAACCCATTGGGACAAACCCTCACCGACTTGTCGAGTCAGGCCTTGGACTCGGCGATTCCGTTCAATCTGATTCCTTATTCAGACGATTTCAAACAGATCTATCACTCCAAACACTATATTTGTCATCTCAATCCTCAGTAAGCACATAAAACTTCTAACTTTACGTTCATGCATGATGTTATTGCTCCAAAAAGCTACTACAAGCCCTTCAAGAAAGATTAATGTGACAACCCGACATTTTGAGTCAATATAACGAAACACCAGTCAAACTTAAGCCAAAATTTAAGTTTCCTAAAAATCTTATTTGGGTTAAATAAAGTAGTAGAAATTGTATCAAGGTTTTCGTACATATAAAGAACACAAAAATCCGAGTTATAACGAAGAAGTTATGACCAATCTAAGATTCGCGGCAAAAACCGGCAACGTTGATAGACGTAAAACGCAAAATTTCGATACAATAATTTTTAGCCTTAGGTATCTAAATGAAAGTCGTAGATTACGTTAAACCGTGATCATGCATAAAAAGAACACCCAAATCTGACTTCGTATGAGGAAGTTATGATTTTTCAAAGTTTCTAACCTAGCAGTAGACAGCTAAAAACTCGAAATAGAGATCGAGCGGTCTTTAGCCGACACAACCTAAACAAAAGTTGGAGAGCCCGACAATAGGAGTATAACAATAAAAAGTCTGACGAAAACGGACGTCGGATGAAGAAGTTATGGATTTTTAACGAAGATATCGTGTCCCGACCTATTAATTAAAATATAATTAAAAATAAAGTCAAAATTAGCCGACGGAGTCTAAATGAAAGTTGTAGAGTATTTTCTCACCTTTGCGTGGATATAAAGAACGTCAAAAATGGAGCTCGTATGCGAAAGTTACGCATTTTAGAAGTTCTTGGCACGCACCTCAAAGTCTTATCCGAAGGAGTACGCCCTGCGTACCCTCGTACACCCAGCGTACTCGGATACTAGGCTCCGGATCGTCCACGTCGACCAGAAACTTCGCCCGAGGATACGGTAAGCAGTGACGCAAGTGAACGCCCTGCGTACCTTCGGAGTATGCCCCGCGTAAGTCCGAAGTACGCCCAGCGTACCGAGAACCTCCAGCTCCTATAAATAGATTGCGAGGGTGCCAGCTGTTTTCACAAAAATACTTCATTTCTCTCACATTTTCGCCTCGTTTTTCGTGCCGACAACATCCCGACTTCTCGGTTTCATATCTAAGCCCCGACGAAGGTCCGAAGCCCCGAGATTCCCGAGAATCTCGTCACTTTCCGGTCGAGGTGCCGCACGGGAAAATCTCGTTTTTCTTCAAATCACGCACTTTCTTCGGTGAGTTCATACCCCTATAATTTTAAATGTGTTATCAATACTTTTTTTATACACTTTTGAGGGGGGGAATACAAGTAAACACACGATTATTATCATGTGTAACTCAAAGTTTCACTAAATACTCATTTTTATCAAATAAATCTTATGTGATTCATAACCATTATATGGAATCCTTCGTACGGAAAACATAACACGATATCATCTTATCTGTTGAAATTAAATATGTTGTTATACGTATACGAATCAAACAGTTTATTTATACCTTGAGTACATGTGTTCATTTATGTCACCACAAAAAGTTACACATTACATAACAAGTGAGCATCACACTAGGGTTTACTATACAAACGCAACGAACTATTGGAAAAACAATAATATTTTACGACAAACATTTTTACATGTTAAAAACTCTTTATCAAACTGTCTTACATACTATATGTTTCTTTTCAAACACCATTAGAATCGTATTTCAAACAAAGGTCTTCTTATACTTAAAATTGTTCTTATCAAACAAACTACTTTCAAATCGTTTTATAAACTGACATCAAGTCATCACTTCTTATTTATTAAACTTCTCAAAGGTTATACAAAACTTCTTTTATATTTTATTTTTCAAATGCACGCCTAAACACGTATGGTTATATATATATATATATATATATATATATATATATATATATCATGTATACAGATATAGACATAAAACTTTTCTATTCAGTTGGTTCAATACCTTTGGGTAGCAAAGGCATATTTCGATTATACACACACACTACTAGTAACTATAATAGGTATAGTTAAGATATACTATTTACCATTCCAAGTACCAGGAATCATACAAGATTCAGTCTATTCATGAGTCTATACAAATACATTACATACTATGCGAAGAGATACAATTACATACAATTACAAAAGCATACAACTTCAAGACATACCATTTCAAGGAATACAATTACATGAGATAGTATACTAGATATTCATAAAATTTTATATACTACAAGTACCATATCAAGAAGGTATTTTCATATAAAAACAAATGGACATTTTCATACGTAAATATGTTTTATACTAGGTTGTGAGACGCTTCACGTACTTTCGAGTATGCATTATTAAGTCTTGTATTATATACCATAATCCCTTGTAGGGGGAGCGTGATACTTGTGTATAGATCTATACGGGATTGACAATCCCGCACCTAAACTGTTAGCTACAGTTAGACCGGCAGGTCTGGGGTGACAAATGTCATAACATTCCAACGCCTGAAGAACGTTGTTACAGGCCGTCAGTGTCAATAGCATGGTTATAAAACTCACATGGAGTATTAAAAACACGTTGATTTACGGAGTTATCATATACCTTAGCAATTATAACAGTACACAAATCTACTGTTTTAGACACGAAAAACATCATAGTATTACATTTTTGGGATTTTTAAACTACCACCCACTTATAAACAAATATTGGATTTCTGAAGCAAACATTCAAAACAGTCGAGTCTTGGTAGAAGGCTACAATTTATACTAGTAGAAAATATGGGATTTTCTAGGGTTTTCAAACGTTTACAATTACTTACAAACATGTTCGTTGGTACAAACTTTTCTTCAAAAACATTTACAGGTCTTTCTTTACAGCTTTACAAATCAAAGTCACATCAATACTTATGAATTCACCAGCATTATTGCTGATACTCGCTTTCAAAAATAACTTGTATTCCCAGGATACGGATAGACAGGTACGACTACCAGGTTCTGTGAAGACGGAGCGATCAAGACTCGTCTTTTATTCTTGAATATTCATTTTGTAGAATTTTACTATGAAAGAACTCAAATGTAATTAAAATTATACTATTAATGCAATGGATGATGTTGTTGCTTGTTTACTACTTTACATTTGTTATGATACATACATGACGTCCTCCGCCCCAGAACGTTTCCGCCATTCTCGGTTTTGGGGTGTGACAATTAAGCCCAAAAACCCTCATATAGATGAATAAAGTTGGGACACCTAGACTCTAAGGACCTCATAAGGTCCAGATCTGAGGTCTAGAATCTTTGATAACTCATGCTACTTAAAAACCCAAACAAAAGATGGCAAAAAGTGAAAAAGCCCTAAAACTTCATAGATATGAGATCTATCCAAAATAAAAAGTAAGGTGAAGACTTCATACCTTCCTCAGGAGCTCTAGACATGAAATCACTGGATCCAACAGCCTCACCTCCAGCTCCTTTCTTGATAACCTCATCCTCTTCCTCAAATGATGCACAAGAACCATAATATGAGCTTCTCTCTCACTCTCTAGCTCAAATAGCAATTAGGGTTTGCTCTCAGGGTGTAGGGTAACCGATGAGGCGGAAATGTGGGCATAAGTTCCCTTATATAGGCCCCAACCCCGAGAAATTAGGTTTTCTCTGCCCAGCACCAACTCGGCGAGTCTGCCTCCCGACTCGTCGAGTCCATTCATTAAATACCACACAACAACTCGACCCTACTCGGCGAGTTGGACTCCCAACTCGTCGAGTCACTCCATAAACCTCAAGAATTCAATCATACGATAACATACCTGAAATTCTGGATGTTACAATTCTCTCCCACTTGAATTAGATTTCGCCCTCGAAATCGCTCCTCAACCACACATAGCTCGAAACTTATAACCCAAAAAGCACCACTGAAAGGATCTCGTACCAAACCTGATATCCTTCTCCATGGACACCCGAACCCAAGCAGGAATTCCTAAATCCGGAACAAAACCGACCTCTCTGCCTCTAAGATACCTCCTTCTGGCTTTCCAAAATCTGGAAACTCTAGTGGCCTGAACCACTGCCCGACCGCCCTCTCAAGATATTACCATGTTATTCGCTCCTTGAATAACAGACCCCGATAACTCACTGCCCCTCCGGTTCTCACAAAACAAGGTCCAACAATCGGCTACCAATAACTCATACCAGACATACTAAATGATCCAAATCACACTCCAAGGAACGAAAAGGGTCACATTACACCAGAGGCACATCCACTGCTCTACAATCGAAACCCCCGGATCAATGAGCTCTCATCGCCTTATCCTCATACACAAGAAATAATCATGTTCACTCAAAAATATCCTCTGTCGTCTAAAGTCATAAGCTCCAGCTTCCTCCCCAATATTCCATTCAACATTTGAGCACCAGGTCAACTCCCGACCCATCAGTTGAACCTGCAAAGGTTACCCAAAGCATGCCTCAGAATGTCTCGCCGACTTCCTTCTCAAAACAACTATCTCGGCCCGTTGTGACGCACAAGTCACGAATTTCTCTTTACCCCAAGCGAATACTACAATCCTAACCGAAGATCGACTCACCCCAACCTCTATCGTCTACTACTCATTAGTTCCATGCGTCTCGCGGTACCTCCCGTACCAAAGCACTAACTTACTCAGGTCTAAGACATCAAATAACAACCAATACCCCTCAACATGGAACCCATCTCTGAATCTGGAATCTCATCTCGCCTACCCAACGCACCACCAGAGCCAAACTCAAACCCGAGAGTCTAGTCCACCCTAGAATTGGAACCACTCGTCCCAATGAACCACTCAACTCATGACTCATGACCCGCAACCCATGCATCCAACACTTATCCATTTCCTTCTAACTTGAAATACTCACACCTTACTCAGAATATAACGATTCCCAATCATTAAGGAGACCCCAGTCTCGCCCCTGGTCCGAGCACCAGGATTCCAAAAACTCAATTATTAGGGCTACTTAAGCCTAAAAATCTTTTGCATCATCCTATGACTAGTGTATAATACGGCTCCCCATGGTATCATAACATTCCATCTCACTGACTAGTGAGTACTATGGCTCCCCACAAAATCACAACACTCTCTCGCTAACTATTGAATACTACGGCTCCCCGCAGTATCACAACACTCTATCGCTGCCTAGTGAATACTACGGTTCCTCGTAGCATCACAACACCCTTTCGCTGACTAGTGAGTACTACGGCTCCCCGTAGCATCACAACACCCTCTCTCTGACTAGTTAGTACTACGACTCCCCGTAGCATCACACCACCCTCTCGCTGACTAGTGAGTACTCTCCCCGTAGCATCACAACACCCTCTCCCTGACTAGTGAGTACTACGGCTCCCCGTAGCATCAACACCCTCTCTCTGACTAGCGGGTAATACGACTCCCCGTAGCATCACAACACCCTCTCTCTGTTGCAATCCATATTCTTAAATAATCCCACTTGATGTCAATAATCAAAGGGCTCCCACTGGAACCATAGATACTTGATATACCACTTGTTGTCTCAAGCTCAAGACTCAAAAATAAGTCGAAATTCAGGGCATTATACTCGGATACCTCGGCACACCATCACAAAACATCACGATGTCATGTCTCAACCACTAATCCCCTACTTACATCATTATACACAGATACGACAATGTATCCTTTCAGAATCTCATGATTGGTCTTCCTCTCACATAACTCGTAACTTCGGAAAATCTCAACTCTCAATGGAAACCCAAAGGAATCGTCAATGGCTCAGAACACGTTGATGACCATCTGAAACTCCCTCCTTTATTGCTCAAAACCCATGCAAGAATACACATACCAACCCTGAAGTTGGTTTCCCAATCAACTTCTACCCCTTCCCATAATGCACATAACAACCCATACCTTGAACCAGAAATCCTCAACCGCCGGACTATCCTTACGAGCCACCCACCTCGAATTAACCATTACGACCTTGAAGAGTTCCTAACCACCACAAGGTCTTCGACCAATCGGTCACCTGCCATGGAGGCACTCATCCTTTATTGAACACGTACAACCTCCATTATCTTGCTCTGCACCTCGCCTCGACCACCAATAATCCTGGTCTCATGTATCCGCACCGAAGGTCACTATATCCAGTCCTCTAATCGCTCATTAAACAAATATCTGATACTCTCAATAAAATACTCAGTTCTCCCCCACTCAGGGCTCGAACCATCACCATTTAGCACACCATCAATCTATTCCATAGACTGTTCCACTAGATACATAATGCTTACTTTCGAAAAGTACCACATAACACTCAATGATCTTCCCGGTAGAGGCAAAGAAACTCCAAACATCCCAAATCTCAGATAAAATCCTCAAAAAACTTCCCAACGTGTCATCCAAAATCTCACACTGATACACTACCGGACATCTCAATTGTCCCGTAGTAGCCATGACTCATAGTCTGAAAATTATGAACTATCACACTCCTCATGTTCAACTCCCCGAACAATGTCCCATCATGAGAATTATCATGAGAGTAGAGACCTCCCTCCACATTACTTATCCATCATAGAAATGAGAGCCACCTCCCCAAAATACTCCTCTTAACCACCGACACTTTTGCTAACATATGCCCTACTATCCTCAAATAGGGTATATCCTTGTCCTTGACCATCTCAGTCATCACTGATGACCCTCTCATACTATAATATTACCTTGCAGTAAACATACTTCCCAGATACTCGGGTGAAAGATCGTAACCCATGCTAACCCACAGGTTTTACCTCCAAGCTCAGAAACTGGAAGCTCAATACCTCTTCTGCTCCTTACAGGAAATGGAAATAGCACACTCTTGGTCACAGAAAGTGACATCTCCACTACCGGTCGATTACTCAACTCAAACCGGAATCCCTCATAAAGCACCATCTGTACTCTTTCCTGAGTCTTGCGACTCCAAATAGCATCTCACCAAAATTTCTCGGAAGCTAACTCGATTTCCTTCTCAAGGTATGCTCCATAGAAACTCATTCAACATGGACCTCTGGACCCACACTCTATCATATCTGATCTCAGTCTAAACAATCATAATGGGATAACTGGTAACCCAGAAGCACTAATCGCCATGAGTCATGGTACTCAACCATGTTATCTCCTCTCAATCTGCTACTTAGAACCTCTGGAATTCTCTATGTTTCAAGAATGGGTCCTCTGCTTTCAGTAGTACGGGCCCATACTACCTGCCACATCTACCCATACTTTCCACACGGATCATTCCAGATTTTCTAAGTAGTTGCTCCACCTCCTCAATCACTAATCTCGTCATGCGTGTTCGCTCTCCAGCGAAACACTCTCCTCTATTAACGTACTCAACTGACTAAGCTCACTCCCTAGGCTCTTCCTAGGTTATCACACTTCTCTGCTATCAGCTGTTGTAGAACTCCTCATGATGCCAACCATCTACCTCCTGGATATCGTCATATTCACCTAGTAGCTGACTCCCATCATCGAGAGTTCCACAAAGCACGAAGCAAGCAACATTCGGGCATCGAATATTCTCCACCAGCACGTAAAACCACTTTAGGTTACAACTCTATTTTCTCTGCTCACACCTAGAAGGTGTCACCGAACTCAAGCAACTCTACCCCACGTGGGTATTTAACTACTCTCTCAGTAGGCACCTCCGATGCTCATCTAGGTATCTCTCCTAGATTACTCCTCTACTCAAAACTCTACCTCTAAAATATTCCTGCTAGATACTCTTACCCAGCACATACTCAAGGCACATAACAGATAGCAACAAATCCTAGGCTAAGGCATCACAAATCAGGAAACTCTAGCCCTAAAATATGAAATACCTAGCCTATCCTCTAGCATGCATAAGTAGTATCTCATAGGTATCTCATAACACAAAAATAAGGGTATTTTGGGAAATCACCGTTCGGGCTCTGGCTAATTGTACACACTGCTCCTTCTCGTTTTCTCTTAGAACTCTTGCTTGTTGTAGAAAAATCATTTCTTTTGAAATTTTTTCTCAAATCCTCAGTTTGAGTCCAGATATACCCGAAGGTGCATCCGAATCCCTCAAACCAAGGCTCTGATACCAACTTGTAACACCGTAAATTTTTAAATAAAATTTTCATTTAAAATTGCATATTTATCATAACATATTTCACATAGATCTCATTTATTTAATTTACAAATCACAAGTCCATAATTGTTTGATTAAAATCCAGGATCTTCAAAACATAAATCTTTCACTGGTGTGTGTACAATCAAGCCGGTGCCTTCCTGCGGTCTTGAGAAAACCTAAAACACATAACACGGTAAGCACGGTAATCACGAAGCTTAGTGAGTTCCCCAAAATACCACATATATCACATTAGCCACTCGAGGCTATAAAACTGTAATACCCTCCGGTCCGTGTATCTCAGTGGGACCCTCCAGTCCCATGGCTCGTTGGACCTTCCGGTTAGGTCTGGTTGGGACCCTCCAGTCCTATGGCTCGTTGGACCCTCTAGTCCGGTCTAAGTGAGAACCCTCCGGTCTCATGGCTCGTTGGACCCTCTGGTCCGGTCTCAACATCACATAATATAGCACAAATATACATATCACATAAACAACGCACAACTCAAGTAAGCACATAAGATCCTCTGGTCACACATAACTACCACTCTAGGTAAAGTATAGTGAGAAGACTCACCTCGACAGCAAGCACGCATCCCCATACTCGAATCTCAAACTAGCCACCGCCTACACATTGGGTAGTTACTCAATATATACTCGATTCTCGACTCTAAGCAACCAAAAGTTATTCTTCTCTCTTTAACTCTTGAATTTGGTAAAAGACCATTTTACCCCTCCATGGTCTCCATTACTCATGTTGACCAAACCCTAAAGTCAACAGAAGTCAAACTCGAGTCAACAGTCCATGTTTGACCCGACTCGTCGAGTGCACTCTTACGACTCGTCGAGTCCACTCGTTTCCTCATAAGTCTCAAGAAGGTCCAGCTCAACTCGTCGAGTTGACCCCCAACTCACCGAGTTATCGCACAATCAAACCCATCGGGACAAACCCTCACCGACTCGTCGATTCAGGCCTTGGACTTGTCGAGTCCGTTCGATCTAATTCCTTATTCAGATGATTTCAAACAGATCTATCACTCCAAACACTATATTTGTCATCTCAAGGCTCAGTAAGCAGTAAAGCTTCGATCTTTACATTCATGCATGATTTTATTGCTCCAAAAAGCTACTACAAGCCCTTCAAGAAAGATTAAGCCCAAAAACCCTCATATGGATGAATAAAGTTGGGACACCTAGACTCTAAGGACCTCACAAGGTCCAGATCTGAGGTCTAGACTCTTTGATAACTCATGCTACTCAAAAACCCAAACAAAATATGGCAAAAAGCCCTAAAACTTCATATATATGAGATCTATCCAAAATAAAAAGAAAGGTGAAGACTGTTGGATTAATGTCTACGTCCATAACTATAATTGGTAAGACTTGACCTGACCCGGCATGGTCCATTTGGGTTGCATGGCATCGGGACAATTGGATAGACAAAATGAGGAAAAAGGATACTAGTGATTTATATTAATATATTATAAGTTCTAATATATATATCTATATATAATCATATTATTTAATTAGTATTGATCAAGAATTAATTTGTAATTAATTAAATGACCAAAAGGAACTAATTAAATATGGACTCTAAGATATATTTGTGTGATGGGCCAAGTTCATTTAGGTTGGGCTAAGCTTTCATGGATAGTCCATGGAGTGTTTAACCCATGGATCATATGAAATGAAAGTTCATGGGTAATAGGGTTTAACCCTAATCTCCACACTATATAAAGATGTCCTTGGTTGGTGAAATGGGGCACTAGTGTGTGTACACAAAAGGGCAAGTGTAGCACCTGGTTCCCGGTACGTGTTCCTTATAATTAATAATTCTTATTTCTTGCATTTTTGCCTTGGACTCGGCGAGTTGAAGGACCAAATCGCCGAGTAGAAGCGGGATGAGACGCGGGGTTCAAGCTTTGGACTCGGTGAGTCGGTCCCCGGACTCGGCGAGTAGACCCTGTTTGGGCAAAAACCCTAATCTGGGTGTTTACACCTTATTTAAATGCTCTAACTTGGCCTCCTTTGTCCCTAACACTTCCAGAGAGATGTAGAGCGAAACCCTAGCCCCCATATTGTTCTTGAGAGTGTTCTTGGCTTTGTGAAGAAAGTTTGGAGCTTAAAAGAAGAAGGAAGAGGTTGAAGTGTGCAAGGAGGCGAGGTAGATCCGGAATCTACACTGGGAGAAGCTTCCATTCAGGTAGAAAAGTTCTTACCTTGATCACTAGTTCATTAGATCCCCTTTTTGTCCCAAATTAGTGGTTTTCAAGCCCTAAAACCTCAAACTCCATGTATTGGTTCTCTATGTTCTGAAAGGACTTCAGATCTAGACCTTATGGACGTACTAGAAGTATAAAGTTTCTGTGGTTGAAGTGATTGAGGTCCCCATTGAGTGTATGACCTCATTAAGAGCTTGGTTTTGCCTTTTGGAGCTTATAGGGCCATGCATGCATGTAAAGTTTGCAACTTTACGTGATAAGCATGCCCTAGGAACATAGATCTTTGGTTTGGAAGCGTTGCATGTCTCAGATTTGGTCTGTATGGGAAATGGGTCGAAGGGACTCGGTGAGTCCCAAAGTGGAACTCGGCGAGTTCTATGAAGGTGGCCTTAGACTCGGCGAGTTGGATGAACAACTCGGAGAGTCCTATGAATATTTTCTGGAACTCGATGAGTTGTTCTTCAAACTCGGCGAGTCATATGAACTGTTACTGAGTAAGAGGGGTTTAAGTGTTGAAGGTGCAACCCTTCGTATCTACACGCAGAATTAGCAATTTAACGTGTAGCAATAGTCCCAGAAACCCAAATCCTCATAAAGGATGCTCTGATGAGGATTTGGAAGCGAGTGGGAGGTCTGCTCGTGGAGACTCGGCGAGTCGGATCACGAGTCGGTCCTATAATCCCAAGTAGTGAGTTGGGGTGACTCAGTGAGTGGGAAGAGGGACTTGACGTGTAGGACCAAGTTAGTAGGAGAAGGACTAGGCGAGTCTGTGCCATGACTCGGCGAGTCCAGTCAACTGGAAGTTGACTTCGACCAAGGAGTTGACCTTGGACCAGGGGTGGGTCAGTCATTTGATCTAAGGGTATTTACGAGTGGCTAATCTATGTTTATGGATTTGTAGCCGGAGGATTACCGGTGCAGCAGTCAGACATCCAGTAGTTAGACTTTTGGTAGCTACTTTTCGAGGTGAGTTTCCTTCCAGAAGGAACGGGACTAAGGCACCAAGGCCGGCCCGTATAGACGATATGATAGTATCGGAGTGTGGGCAGAGCCCGTATCTCTTAGTTGACTCTGATGATGATATATGCTAGCGTGGTAGAATTGTTTATACTCGTTGTCTGTGTGATACTTGTATGTTATGGTTTAGTAGTGGAGTGTGGGCGAGGCCCGTATCTCCTAGATAGCGGAGTATGGGCGAGGCCCGTATCTCCCAGTTAGCAGAGTGTGGGTGAGGCCCGTATCTCCCAGTTAGCGGAGTGTGGGCAAGGCCCGTATCTCCATGAGTATGGGCGAGGCCGGTATCTCCTAGCTGTTCATATTATGATTGTATGGTATGTGGTATTATGGGGGAACTCACTAATCTTTGTGCTTACAGTTTAGAGTTTTGGTTTCAGGTACCTCTTCAGCGAAGGGGAAAGAGCTGGCATGGTAGCGGCACATCATACACACCCCTTGTTTTCCGCACTGTGAGATTGTTCTGGGATTTGTACTCTAACACTATGGTTGATTCCATGTTTTGGTTTTCAGACACGTAATATGTTTTAAGAAACGATATGAACGGATGTTGTTTATTTTCAAATGTTTTGCCAAAATGTTTATTTAAAAATGAAATTTTTGGTTGTGAAAATTTGGGTCGTTACAGCAAGGCCAATTTCACTAGAGAGAACCAAAGTATCCTTATTGTTAAGGTTATTCCAAGTGTTCATGGTGTTGTGTGAACCATTTGAGGTGTCACACTTGGGGCACTAGGAACTCAAGCTTCATGAAGACAAGTTACATAAAAAATGTATGTATTCTAACTATTTTATGACCCAAGTATATGATATTTGTATGCTAGTATAGGGTAATATCTTGGAAACTTCATATTTGCATGTATAATAGAGAAAACATAAATCCAAGGTATTTAAGGTTGTATATGCACCATAGGATGTTGTAGTATACTAAAATCCAACAAAGACTTCATACCTTCCTCAGGAGCTCTGGACATGCAATCACTGGATCCAACAGCCTCACCTCCAGCTCCTTTCTTGATAACCTCATCCTCTTCCTCAAATGATGCACAAGAACCATAATATGAGCTTCTCTCTCACTATAACACTCTAAAACTTCCAACCAGTTTAAACTTTTCAAAAACAAACGAATTTCATAAAGTTATTACAAAAAGGTTTTCAATACATTTATTATCAGAGTATTTCCCAGAAACCACATCGTAAACGCATAAAACTCGAGGAGCGGTACGATCATGCCTTTGCCTTGCCACAGTCTCCTGAAGTACCTGAAACATTTAAACCACAACTGTCAGCCCGAAAGCTTAGTGAGATACCCCCAAAATACCAACCGCATATACCATACACATAACATATCGTACAGAACAGAACAGTCATGCACTTCGGGTCTTCTGTGTGACTGGTCCGCCGCACCGGGCCTTCTGTCCACCTGGTCCACCCTCCGAGTCTAGCCATATCCATAGAGTCTGCAGCGTGGTTAGTCCGCCGGTACCGGGGCTTTAACCCACCTGGTCCACTCTCCGAGTCTACAGTATGACTGGTCCGCCCGCACCGGGCCTTCAGTCGGCCTGGTCCACTCCCCGAGCCTCGGCACGTTTGGTCCGCCCTCGTGGGGCCTACAACCTATCCGGACTGCTCGTTGGGCCTCCGGGTTAACCGGTCCGCCCTGGGTATGTTGGCCTAAAGCACAAAGCAGGACCCGCCTCAACCCAACCCCAGTCCAACAACCATGTGCACATAACATACAATCATAAAACAATTCACATCCAATCAACCGATCTAGCAGATTGCATAACATAACATACTCTAAACAGAATACTGACCTAACCGCTCACTAGCATAGCATCATCCTATATACCAGGATACCGACCTTAACCAGGTCTCTAACATATACCATCCTAACTACCAGGATGCAAACATAGCAAAGCAACAACATAACAACGATACCCGGATTACAATCCGATAAAGGGCCGACCTTGGTGCCTTAGACCCTGTTGATATAGTGAGGATAACTCACCTCGCAACTGCTGACTGAAAAGGATAAGATCACGCTGCTCCAACCTCCGACACGAACTCCACCACTGATCAATACCAAAAGACTGAACTTAATAAATACCCATAATTACCAAAATACCCCTAGAAGACAACTGGTCAACTCTTGGTCAAAGTCAAAGTCCTCAGTCAAAGTCAACCCTCCTGACTGACTCTACTCGCCGAGTCGCCCCAAGACTCGCCGAGTCCCACAACTCTGAGTCTAACCGCACTCAACTCACTGAGTCATCCCTTGACTCACCGACTCACAGCTTAAGCAGAAAAGGTTAGGACTCCACGACCAAACTCGCCGAGTCCAAGAACAGACTCGCCGAGTTCAAAGCAACATTCAATGTCCTCGTCGAGTTGTTCTTCCAACTCGTCGAGTTCCTGCCCATCTTCATCCAACTCGCCGAGTTCACCCATGTGACTCGCTGAGTACCTCTAGTTCTTAATCCCTACAGTGGCTTTCCAAGCCATGCAGGGGCTCCAAACCATAGATCCACTCCCCTACAACCAATCCATCACGTAAAGTGGCAACCTTTACGTGAATCCAAAGAGATCTAAGCATAAAACAAACTTAGGCTAAGGTTTGGGACAAGAAGGCTTCACCAATCACTCAAGAACAAGCACTTTTATGCACTCTAGACCTTCTCCATTCTAGATCTGAGGTAGCAACCTCAGATCTAACCTCTAAACTCAAAATATCACAAGATATACTTTCCAAAAACTCCAAAATGATGAATCTAGATGAATAACATCCCACGAAACGAAATAATACCTCAAAAGAAAGCACCAACAGAAGTGTAATCTAAATCCTTGCAAAGCCCCTTGCTCCAAGCCTCTTAGCCTTCAAAGATCTCTTCCACAAACACTCCTTCAAGGCCCAAATGCTCTCAAATTCACTCACAACGAATATTAGGGTTTCTGGACTTCAAGGGAGAGTAAAGAGGATAGGGAGAGGGCATTGTGTCCTTTATATAGGGATCATCCCCCGGAATTAGGGTTTTTTCCGCACAGCACCAACTCGCCGAGTCTAGCCACCGACTCGCCGAGTTGGCCACTTAACACACGACCAGAATCGCGAACCTACTCGCCGAGTCCAACCATGGACTCGTCGAGTTGACCATTCACATTTTCACTTTGAACCCTGAACTTACACTCCTGAACTCGGGATGTTACACTCACTCTCTAGCTCAAATAGCAATTAGGTTTTGCTCTCAGGGGTTTTGGGTAACTGATGAGGCGGAAATGGGGGCATAAGTTCCCTTATATAGGTTTTGCTCTCGGGATGATTGCAGTGCACATACCATTTGTTTAGCCTGGGATTTTTATACTCTGATATATTTGACAAATGTTTATGATATTTTGACATACACGACTTATGATTTTTATATGATGTTTGATAACTATGGTTTTCTGAATGATTTAAAATGAGAGTTTTGGACTGTATTTTTGGGATGTTTCAAGTTGGTATCAAAGCCTTGGTTTGAGGGATTCGGGCACACTCTCGGGTGTGTTTGAACTCCAACCGAGGACTTGTTATGAAAATTTTCAAAATAAAATCATTTTTATATAAAAAGGATTTTGAAAATAGAAAAGAGTGTGGTGCATGTAACCAGCCGAGCTAAAGTAAGTACTCCCAAATTACCCATACAAGTTTATGTTATGATATGCTTATGAGAACTGCATGCTAGATTAGGGCTAAGGATCTAGGAAGGATGCCTTTTGTGCTTGTTATATGTATATGAGCTTGATGAACTACATGATAATATTGATTAGTTAGTGATATGATGGCCTGATTAGGATATGCTTGATTATGTTTACTCAATGCTCGAATGTTGCTTGCTTTGTGCTTTTAGAAGTTATAGTTATCTCTAACTAACTAGTAAATGAGTATCTTAAGTTACATAATGCAAGGACTAAATAATTTGAGAAGGTTAGGTTTAGCTCTATTTCGCAGCTCTGGTTTGAGTCCAACCGTTGTAAGGTAGGACCTCTCATTCGAAGAAGTGTCTTGTTATGGGAGATATCAGGGACTTCTTATACAGCTGATTGCGGAGAGTGGGTTGGTGATTAACCTAGGCAATCCTAGGATGAGATTAGTGTGAGAACAGCAGTTGCAGTAGAAGGGACTTGATGGAGCCAAGGAAGTTCTTGAGGAAAGTATAGATAGATGTGGAAGGTAGTATGGGCCCGTACTACTGAAAGCAGAGGATCCATACTCGGATCAAGGAAGGCTGAGATGAACCCAAGAAACTTGTAGTATTTGAGATCCCTCGAGTTATGATGAGTATACTGACGTTTTTTTATGGTGTATTTTGAGTATGGTGACACTACGCACTAGGCCAGTCGGCAGTTCAGGTGTTGGTGAGGGATAAGGCTCGGGCTCTGGATTCGAGCAGCTCGACGAGCAGATGAGAGAGTTCATTTCATTTGTGTTCACACACAGTATTTCAGACCAGACTCCTTTGATCTTCGATACGGTCAAGGAGTGCATCTTGGAGATACTTGATGAGAGGTTGGGTGCTTTCCGCACCGAGATGGCGGCCATGCTAGGGACGCGTACGATGACTTTCAGGGAGTTCCGATCTTGTGGAGCTCCAGATTATCATGGGGCTCAAGACCCTATCGCTAGCAGCAGGTGGTTGGCAGATGTCGCAAATGCCTTCAGTACGAGCCGATTTCCCGATGGGGACAAGGTCCGACTTGCTTCCTGTCTTCTGAAGGATTAAACACGTGACTGGTGGGAGGAGGTCGGACATGTCATTGGATATGATGCAGTTTTAGATGCTATGACTTAGAGTGACTTTTCGCCCAGTTTCAGGGCCAAGTTTACACCTGTGATTGAGGTGCATCATCTTGCTAGGGAGTTCCAGGACCTCTGGCAGACAACTAACAGTGATGGAGATCACCGATAAGTTCAGGGAGAGGGCCCTTCTCATTCCGCAGTATGTGGCATACAAGGAAATGAAAAAGGCCCGGTATCATGAGATGTTGAGGAGTGATATCAAGCAGTTTGTGAGCCGATCCAGCTGCAAGACGCTGGAGAATATGATTGTCATGGCTAGGGAGAGAGAGAGAGAGAGATTGATTTAGAGATGGAAAGGAAGAGGAAACCAAATGCAACATCTTCTGTGGAGGGTTCGGGAAAGAAGCCCAAGTTAGATTCTCGAGGGAAGGTATAGTAGGGCCGAAGCCGTTACGGAAAGTGTGGTAGGTCGCACGAGGGGACGTGCAGGGTTGGTAGTTTGGGATGCTTTAAGTGCGGTCGAACTGGTCATGTTAGCAGGGATTGTACTGCTACCACCGTCGCCCCAACAATATCTGATCTAATTTGCTTTCAGTGCAATCAGAGGGGCCACAAGATGTCCTAGTGTCCAAGTTTAGCAGCGGCAGGATAGGTGACGGCACCCGCTTCTGCTACCTTGAGGATTACCGACAACCGCTAGGGTCGGGTGGAGGCGCCAGTGGTGAAGAGCAGAGCCTTCCGGTTGACAGTAGAGGAGGCACGTGCAGCTCCCCATGTGGTGATGGGTATGTATCCTTTTCCTTATTTCTTTATTTATATTTATTGTTGCTTATGTTTAGTTTTTCCTTATAGGATCGTTCCTTGTGAACGGTATATCTACTCTGGCATTATTTGATTCGGGGGCTACCCGATATTTTGGGTCGCTTGCGCTCAATAAGCGGTTTGTGAGAGCTCCAGGGGAGCTGGACTGTCCACTAGATGTAGAGATAACAAACGATAGGTCCGTTCGGGTTGCGAGGGTTCATCAGGGATGTACATTTTAGTTGTTTGATGATCAGTTTTTAGTGGATTTAGTCCCTATTCCCCTGCGAGGGAATAAGGTTATAGTGGGTATGGACTGGTTAAGCCCCACTAGGGCAGTGATTGACTGCGAGCAGCAGTTGGTGCGGGTTCGGACCCCGAGTGGGGGAGTTTTAGTGATTCAGGGCGAGAGGCCGCAAGGTGGACCAACTTTATGTTCAGCAGCGAGAGCAAGACGCTACCTTCAGCAAGGTTGCGCAAGTATGTCGCATATGTTATGGATACCCGGGATAAGGTTAAGGAGACAATGGATGATGTACTAATCGTACGGGAGTACCCAGACATGTTCCCAGAGGATTTGCTAGGGATACCTCTGGAGAGGCAGGTAGAGTTCAGGATTGACCTAATCCCTGGTATGGCTCCGATAGCCAAGGCACCATATCGGTTGGCTCCTTCCGAGATGCAGGAGTTGTCTACACAGCTGCAGGAGTTTTTAGACAAAGGATTTATCAGGCCGAACAGTTCGCCATGGGGAGCCCCGATCCTGTTTGTGAAGAAGAAAGATGGTCACATCAAATGTGTATAGGTTACCGGGAGTTGAATAAGGTAATGGTGAAGAACCGTTATCCCCTACTGAGGATTGACGACTTGTTTGACCAGCTTCGGTGTGCATCCTGGGTCTCCAAGATTGATCTACGATCGAGTTATCATCAGATGCGATTCAAAGACGACGACGTGTCGAAGACAGCCTTTCAGACTCGCTATGTTCACTAAGAGTTCATGGTGATGCCATTTGGGTTCACCAATTCTCCTGCCGCGTTCATGGTGATGCCGTTTGGGTTCACCAATTCTCCTACCGTGTTCATGGACCTCATGAACCACGTGTGCAGACCGATGCTAGACTGGTCTGTAATAGTCTTCATCGATGATATCTTGGTTTCTTCCAAGACTTAGGAGCAACATGAGGAGCATCTGAGGGAGGTGTTGGAGACAGTGAGGAGGGAGAGACTTTTCACAAAGTTCTCCAAGTATGAGTTCTAGTTGCGCGAGGTGCTGTTTCTGGGGCACCTTGTCAACCAAAAGGGTATTCTAATCGATCCGTCCAAGATAGAGGTCATGATGCAGTGGGAGGTTCCGAGGTATCCATATGAGATTCAGAGTTTTCTAGGTCTAGCGGGTTACTATCGGAGATTCATACAGGATTTCTCCAAGATCGATGTTCCTCTGACCTAACTGACCACGAAATAGGTGACATTCCGCTGGGCGCCTTCGAGTCTCAGGCAACATTTAGCGAGGCACCGATTCTGACTATTCCAGAGGGCGTCGATGACTTCATGGTTTACTGTGACGCCTCGATCACGGGTATGGGTGCAATGTTGATGTAACGGGGTCATGTGATAGCATACACTTCGAGGCAGTTGAAGCCTCACAAGGCGAACTACCCAACACACGATTTAGAGCTGGGGGCTGTGGTTTTCGCCCTTAAGATTTGGAGGAATTACCTCTATAGGGTCCGTTGTACCATTTACACGGACCACAAGACTTTGAGGTACCTCATGGATCAGCCGAATCTGAACATGAGGCAGCATCGGTGGTTAGATGTAGTGAAGGATTACGACTGTGAGATACTTTATCACCTAGGGAAAGCCAATGTGGTGACCGATGTTCTTAGTGGCAAGGAAGTGGCGGCTCCGATTCGATACGTATGTCAGAGGATGACAGTGATTACTCCGTTGCTGGAGCAGATTCGAGGGGCGCAGGTCAAGGGTATGAAGGAGGAGCATCGGAAGTATGAGTGGATCATAGGCCAGGCGGCCTCATTTGATTATGAAACTCGTGGGTTGTTGACTCTGCTTGGGAGGGTCTGGGTTCCATACTGGGGTGGTGTACGCTAGGTTCTAATGGATGAGGCTCACAAGTCAAGGTTCTTCATCCATACCAGAGGAACGAAGATGTATCGGGATCTTTGCCCTGACTATTGGTGGCCCTGCATGAAGCGGGACGTACATGGTACGTAGAGTGGTTCTTAACTTGAAGGAAATTCAAGACCGAACAACAACGACCATACGATAAGATGCAGCCGTTAGACATTCCAGTGTGAAAATAAGAAGATATGACTATGGATTTCATCACGAAGCTTCCTAGGACCGCACGTTGAGTAGATTTGATATGGGTCATCGTGGATTGGTTGACCAATAGTGCTCATTTCATCCCGATCCAGGAGAGTATATCGGATGAGAAGTTGGCCAAGATTTGCGTACGTGAGGTAGTGACACGACATGGAGTGCCTGTTTCGGTTGTGTCAGACCTGGATGTTCGTTTCACTTCCAGAATTTGGAAGAGTTTTCACGAAGAGATGGGTACTCGTCTTCACTTCAGTACCGCTTTCCACCCTCAAACTGATGGGCAAAGTGAGAGGACGATTCAGACTCTAGAGGACATGTTGTGTGTGTGCGTATTGGATTTTGGAGGCAGTTGGGATACGTATCTTACATTAGCGGAATTTTTGTATAACAACAGCTATCACACTAGCATAGATCGACCTCCCTTCTAGATGCTCTATGAGAGGAAGTGTATGACCCCAATCTGTTGGGGCGAGGTTGGGCAGAGATTCATGGGGAGTACTGAGGTAGTACTCAAAACTACTGAGAGGATCCAGCAGGTCCGGAGCAGGCTCCAGACTGCTCAAAGTCGGCAAAAAATTTACGCTGACAAGCGTCGTTCATACTTGGAGTTTCAGGTGGGTGACATGGTTCTCTTGAACGTGTCACCTTGGAAATGTGTCATCCGGTTCAGGAAGCAGGGAAAGCTGGGACCCAGGCACATCGGTCCGTTTAGGGTTTTGGCTCGGGTGGGTCAGGTTGCTTATCATTTGGAGCTTCTAACAGACCTCAGCCAGATCCACAGTACTTTTCATGTCACCCAGCTGCGGAAGTGCTTATTGGATGACTCAGTAGTTGTGCCTTTAGAGGATATACATGTTGATGATATCCTGAACTACATCGAGAGACCTGTATACATTCTCGACAGGAAGATAATAGAGTTGAGGAACAAGAGGGTAAAGATGGTAAAGGTGCAGTGGCAGCACCGAAAGGGCTCAGAGTGGACTTAGGAGCCCGACAAGGAGATAAGGGAGCACTACCCAAAGTTATTCACTGACACAGCGGAATTCGAGGACAAAGTATGATTCAAGTGGAGGAGAATTATAACATTCGTCACTTGAGGTATTATTTATTTTAAAATACTTATTATTTATTGTTGGACTATGAATTGGATAAGTGGATTATTGAGTTGGACTTTAGCAAAGTGGGCCGATAAGTTGGGCTACCCGAAGACGTACGTTGGGCGTAAGCTTGGTGTATGTGGGGCGTAGTGCAACAATGGATGTGGTGGGCGGAGGCACGTACGCATAGCGTACCAAGGTGTACATGCATCGTACACATGCAGACTTCAAATCCTAATTTTTTAGGGTTTAAGCCATATAAATACAACATTATGACTCAAACCCTAGCCTCCTTACCAGCCTCTCAACCTCAGAAACCCTATATAGCCTCTTGTCCTTCATCCTTGTGTGTTTTTGGCTTGTGAAGTTCCTGGTGATGTTTAGTAGCTTGAAAGAAGAAAGAAGGAGTTGGAGAAGAAGAACTTTAGTATCTTGAGCTCAAGGATCCGAGATTACATCACCATTTGGCACTCATTGGAGGTATAAAGCTCTCAACTTGCCTTATGAATGTTTAAATCTATGTTAATGGAGCTTTGGACCTCATTAGGTCCCAAGAATGGATTTTTATGATTCAACGTTGTTTCTAGGCTTAGGGTTGCCACCCTAAGTGCTAAATATGTCCCTATGTCATTAAAGTTTCGATCTTTAAGGTCCTTTTGTGACCATGCATGAGTTCTAGTCATTTCCATGGACGTTAGTTTCTATATTCCAAGTTTGGGACCATTTGGTGGGTTGCAAGCCACCAAGTAATCAACTTTATGGGTTAAGACATGTTAGTGGTAGGGATGAGCATAGGCGGGTACCCGCCTCATTTGACGAGAAGCGGAACCAGAACGGGAACCGGCGGTTCCTAGAAAGTTAGAACCGAAACCAGAACCGCTCTCGGCAGTTCTTAAATGTTTGGAACCAGTCCCGGAACCGGCGGTTCCAGTTCTGGGAACGGGTAACCCAGTTACATTAATTTTGTTAACTTTTGTCGATAAAATTGCAATTTAGTTCGATCCAAATCAAATCAATCTGGACTAAAGATGGACAAAATCAGACCAATATATTCTAAACCGGTCTAAGTAACACACATATTTATATGAAATAATATATATATATATATATATATATATATATATATATATATATATATATATATATATATATATATATATATATATATGAGACAGGCTCAAATGTTTTTCACAAGTATTATGTGCATGTATGAGCCAATAGGAATTTAGGAATAATTAAATAATTAAAAATTATTATAAGGGTAATTATGTAACTTTAGCATGATAAATAAAATAAAATCCCTTAATTCATGGAAATTACCATAAAAATATCTTTGACCAATTATTTAAACCTAGCCTCTCATATGATACGTATTATTGTAGCACCTGGTTCCTGGTACATAAAATTTATCTTAGTGTTTTTCATTTTTAGCCTTAGACTCGGCGAGTTGTAGGTCCGACTCGCTGAGTAGAGACGGGATCCGGAACACGTTTAAGTTGGCGACTTGGCGAGTCCATATTCTGGTCTCGGCGAGTCCCCGCTGTCTGATGAAACCCTAAATTTGAAGGGTTTGGACCCTATTTAAACCCTCTTATCCGCCCCCAAGCTCTCCCACTTCACCCTCAAAGCTCTATACTTCGTTCAAGCCTTGTTCCTTGTGAGTTTGAAGCATTTTGGTGTGTTTTCTTGACGATTTGGAGAGGGAAGGAGAGTAAATCAAGAAGAGAAGAAGGAGGCCAGGCATATTTGTGTTATCTCAGTGATTCCTTGAGGTATAACTTAGTTTCCCTCTGTTTTCATGCTTATTGTCCCTTGTAGCTCCATGAAAGTCCTTCTTGAGCCTTTCCCAAAGCTTGTTTGTGTTTTAGGATTCGTAATAAGTTGTTTAGCCTCTAGATATAGGCATGATTGAGCTCCAGGACCTTGGATCTACTGCCTTTATGGAGCCATATTGCTTGAAAGCCCTAGATCTACTCTTTTGGTGCATTTTGAGCCCTAAAACCCTCATGGGTGATTATTTACACGTAAAGTTGGAAACTTTACGTGTTAATCAGGCCCTAGAAACCTAGATCTATGAATGACATGAGCTGGATTCAAGCAGAATCGCGTGTATAGTATTTGCATGTGGCAGACTCGGCGAGTCGTTCATCCGACTCGGCGAGTCGAGTCGCGAGTCCCCGAGTTTTTCCCCTTTTTCGTGTTGCGGGTTGGAGTAGTGAGTCATGGGGTGTGACTCAGTGGGTCGGAAGCCAGATTCACTCATGAAGTAACTCGGCGAGTCAATGCCATGACTCGGCGAGTTCAAGGCAATCTCCTTGCCTCAAGAACAGACTCGGCGAGTTGTTCATACAGCTCGGCGAGTCTCAGCATAGAGTGTTCTTCGGATGAAGATGAACTCGGCGAGTTGTTCATACAACTCGGCGAGTAGGATGAAGGACTATTGGCCTTTAGTTTAGAAGGAGGACTCATCGAGTCAATGCTTAACTCGACGAGTAGAGACGGGTTTATGGTCGGACAAAGGGATAGGGACTCGGCGAGTTGGCAAGTCAACTCGGCGAGTCGAGCCAACTGGCAGATGACTTTGACTTTGACTCTTGATTGGTAATGGGTAAATGGTCATTTTACCCTGAAGTCGATTAGCAGTATTTGACTAAGGGTTTTGTGGGAATTATAGCCGGAGGATTTCCGGAGCGGCAGCAGCAGAAGACAGTCAGTTCCCACACAGATCAGCAACTACTTTGAGGTGAGTTACCTTCCAGTAGCGGTGGGTCTACGGCCACAATGTCGGCCCACCAGTAGGTGTTGTATGTTAGATGATTGTCTTTGTGATATCATCTAGGTTTGTTACTACCTGATATGTTATATGCTAGCATGATATGTATATGTGATAGTAGTAGAATTCAGTTGTTAGGACCGAAGGGTAGGTCAGACACCCCATATATGTCTGACAGTATGTGATGATATGTTTATATGTTGGCATGATATGTTATATGTGATAGCGGTAGTAGGAGGGGAATAGTCCCCATGTTCGGTCGTTAGGGTCGAAGGGTAGATTGGACACCCCAGATATGTCTGATAATATGTTATGTTATGATATATGTGATAGTAGCAGTAGGGGTGAAATAGTCCCCGAGGATCGGTTGTTAGGACCGATGGGTTGTCAGCACCCCAGAATGGCTTGACATGGGTAGTCAGCACCCCAGAACAGCTTGACATGGGTAGGTTGGCAGCCCACAATGGCCGTACCGGGTAGGTCGGGCACCCCAGAATTGCCCGACAGTGTGTATGATATATAATTATATGGTATGTGGTAATATGGGGGAACTCACTAAGCTTTGTGCTTACAGTTTTAAGTTTTGGTTTCAGGTACCTCTTCTTCGAAGGGGAAGGAGCCGGCACGGTAGCGGTACATCACACACATGCCTTGTATTCCACACTATGGGATCCTCCTGGGGTTTTGTACTCTGATAGTATTATGTTTTACAAAATGGGAGTTAGACATTAGATGAATACGTCACATCACATGTGATCAGGGTTGAATAATCTTAGAGTGCTGGATTTGGCCTTACTGCGCGACTTTTGTCTAATTCTAACCGTGTAAAGTCGAGTATGATACTTGAAGGATTATCTGAGCCTCACCACATGTGATGGTATTCAGGTAATGACTAATTGGCATTACAGGGAGGCCTTCAGCAGCTGAGGACCGGGTAGGGTGGAGTTAGAGATTTCCTGGGGAAGCCTAGGATGAGTTAGCAGTGATCAACAGTAGTGAAAGGGACCTGGTGGAGTCAAGGCAGTCCTTGGAAAAGGTACGGATAGATGTGGAAGGTAGTATGGGCCTGTACTACTCAAAGCAGAGGATCCGTACCCGAACTAAGGAAGGCCAAGATAAGACCAGGGAACTTGTAGTAGGTGTGATCCCTCCAGAGGTGTCAGTATCTCTAACAATTATTATTTTTGTATTCCAAAATGGTGGTACTACGCTCGAGGACAACAGTTGGCAGTTCAGGAGAGGGATCGGGTTCGGGATCAGGATTCGAGCCAGTAGATGAGGGGCTACGCGGGTTCATCGCGTCAGAGATCACCAGAGCCATCCTTGAGTCGACCCCCATTATCTTCGGGTCGATCAAGGAAGGGATATTGGAGTTGATGGAGGATCGCCTCAGGGCATTCAGGAGCGACATGGCATCTGGCCAGTCGGGATCTCGCACATTGTCCTTCAAGGACTTACGGGGCAGTGGTGCGCCGGATTTTCACGGGGCGAAGGACCCCATAGCTGCCAGGCAATGGATTGTACACATTGAGTCCGCACAGATGATTAGCTTTTTCCCTGAGGGGTCGAAGGTGAGGTTTGCAGGAGGGTGTTTACGAGATCGAGCTAGGGATTGGTGGGAGTCCGTGGGTGACTCGTTGGGAGCCTCGGCTGTCGAGGCTATGACATGGTCGGACTTCGCGACCAGGTTCAGGGCAGAGTTTGCGCCGGCTGTCGAGCTTCAGTAGCTGGCCAGGGAGTTCTTAGATATGAGACAGACGACGGAGACTATGGCGGAGATCACCGCCAAGTTCCGGGAGAGAGCGTTGCTGGTACCCCGATACGTGGGTGATAAGGATATGAGGAGGACTCGCTATCATGACATGCTACGAGCTGATATTCGGGAGCATGTCAGTTTTTCAGCTTGCCCTACCCTGGACTCTATGATTGTCAGGGCAAGGGAGAGGGAGATAGATCTGGAGCACATCCGGAAGAGGAAGACAGAGGAGGGCCAGACAGGAGGGGTTTCGGGGAAAAAGCCCAAGGGACCAGATGGTAGGCCGAAAGGCCAGTCAGGACCGAGCCGCTGCAAGAAATGCGGCAGGCCTCATGAGGGGGCATGTAGGTTGGGAGCGTCGGGCTGCTATAAGTGCGGCAAAACGGGGAATTTCAGCAGGGATTGTACCGCTCCTGCACCTGTGATCCAGACATCGGAGTTGCTGTGTTTCCATTACAACCAGAGGGGCCACAAGAAGGCCAATTGCCCCCAGTTGACAGCATCAGCGTCGGCTAAGGCGCCAGCTCCAGCTACCCTTCGGATTACAGATGGCCGGCAAGTCAAGTCAGAGGCTCCAGTGGTGAGGAGCCGGGCATTTCAGCTGACGATAGAGGAGGCACGCGTCGCACCCGATGTGGTGACGGGTAAGATTCTTTCCCTCTACTTTATTTTTGCAATGTTATGATATTGATATGTGCTATGTGTATATGCATTAGGATCGTTCCATGTGAACGCTATTCCTGTTCAGGTGTTGTTTGACTCGGGTGCCACCCGATCATTTGTTTCCCTTGCACTTAGCAAGAGGTTTATAGAGTCTGCAGGCATGTTGGATTGCCCTTTAGAGGTAGAGATTGTCGATGATTGATCGGTTCGAGCGTCGGCAGTATTCAGGGATTGTGTCCTAAGGTTATTTGAGGAGCGCTATTTGGTGGATTTGGTTCCCATCCCATTGCGGGGGAACAAGGTGATAATAGGCATGAATTGGTTGAGCCCTAATGGGGCGGTGATAGATTGCGCACAACAGCTAGTGCGGATCAGGACCCCAAGTGGGGAAGAGTTGGTGATCCACGGCGAGAGGCCACAACGTGGACCCACAGTATGTTCAGCAGCGAGAGCTAGGCGCTACCTTCAGCAGGGTTGCGCGGGATACGTCGCGTATTTTATGGATACCTGGGATATGGGTAAAACGACGATGAGCGAGGTTCCAGTGGTGCGAGACTACGCTGATGTGTTCCCGGAGGAGCTTCCTGGAATACCTCCGGAGCGTCAGGTAGAGTTTAGGATCGACCTAGTTCCTGGTGCGGCTCCGATAGCCAAGGCACCATATCGGTTGGCTCCTCCCGAGATGCAGGAGTTTTCTACGCAGTTGCAGGAGCTGCTAGACAAGGGATTTATTCGACCGAGCAGTTCACCCTGGGGAGCCCCGATCCTGTTTGTGAAGAAGAAGGACGGGTCGCATCGGATGTGTATAGATTACCGGGAGCTGAATAAGGTAACAGTGAAGAACCGTTACCCACTCCCGAGGATTGATGACCTCTTTGATCAGTTACAGGGAGCATCTTGGTTCTCCAAGATCGAGTTGCATTCAGGTTATCATCTGATGAGGGTCAGAGAGGAGGACGTACAGAAGGCCACGTTTCGGACGCGTTATGGCCATTATGAGTTCGTGGTGATGCCGTTTGGTCTCACCAATGCTCCTGCCGCGTTCATGGACGTCATGAATCGCGTGTGTAGACTGATGCTGGATCGGTCTGTGATAGTTTTCATCGATGACATCTTGGTTTATTCCAAGACGCAGGAGGAGCACGAGGACCACCTGAGAGAGGTTTTGGAGACCTTGAGGAGGGAGAGCTTGTACGCCAAGTTCTCCAAATGTGAGTTTTGGTTGCGCGAGCTGTAGTTTCTTGGGCACCTCATCAACCAGAGCGGGATATCAGTAGACCCGGTCAAGGTGGAGGCCGTGATGAGATGGGAGGTTCCGAAGTCTCCATCCGAGATTCGGATTTTCCTAGGATTATCAGGCTATTATCGGAGATTCATTCAGGATTTCTCCAAGATAGTCGTACCCCTGACACGGTTGACTAGGAAAGCCGTGGTCTTTCGATGGGGGCCTGAGCAGCAGGCAGCGTTCGAGATTCTGAGACAGAGATTGTGCGAGGCGCCAATCTTAGCCCTGCCCGAGGGCGTAGAGGATTTTGTGGTATATTGTGATGCGTACATCTTGGGCTTAGGTGCGGTATTGATGCAGAGGGGTCATGTCATTGCTTATGCCTCGAGGCAGCTGAAGCCTCACGAGGCGAACTACCCGACGCATGATTTAGAGTTGGGGGCGGTGGTCTTCGCCCTCAAGATTTGGCGGCATTACCTCTACGGGGTTCGATGTCCCATTTACACGGACCACAAGAGTTTGAGGTACCTCATGGATCAGCCGAATCTGAACATGAGGCGGCGTCGGTGGTTGGACGTGGTGAAGGATTATGATTGCGAGATCCTTTACCACCCGGGGAAGGCCAACGTGGTGGCCGATGCGCTTAGTCGTAAGGCGGCACCGATCAGGGATGTGTGTATGAGGATGACAGTGGTGACACCACTATTAGAGCAGATTCGGGAAGCCCAGCAGGAGGCTATGAAGGAGGAACATCGGAAGAGTGAGCGAATAGTGGGTCAAGTCACCTCCTTTGATTATGATAGCCGAGGGTTGCTGACACTTCACCGTAGGGTGTGGGTGCCGTATCACGGAGGCGTGCGCTAGATCTTGATGGAGGAGGCGCACAAATCCCGATTCTCTATTCATCCAGGGGTGACGAAGATGTATCGGGATCTTCGTCTAGACTATTGGTGGCCCTGCATGAAGCGGGATGTGGCCTGGTACGTCGAGCGATGTTTGACCTGCAAGAAGGTCAAGGCCGAGCATCAGAGGCCGCATGGCAAGATGTAGCCGTTAGATATCCCGTTATGGAAATGGGAAGATATTACGATGGATTTTATCACGAAGCTTCCCCGGACGGCGCGAGGAGTGGATTCGATTTGGGTCATCGTGGATCGGTTGACCAAGAGCGCCCATTTTATTCCAATTCAGGAGAGTCTCTCGACCGAAAAGTTGGCCGATATCTATATCAGGGAGATAGTGGCATGGCATGGGGTGCCAGTGTCAGTGATATCAGATCGTGATGTGCGGTTCACTTCCAGGTTTTGGAAGAGGTTTCATGATGAGTTGGGCACTCGTTTGCATTTTAGCACCGCCTTTCACCCGCAGACGGATGGTCAGAGCGAGCGGACCATCCAGACATTGGAGGATATGTTGCGGGCATACGTATTAGACTTCGGTGGTAGTTGGGATACCTATCTTCCTTTGGCCGAGTTCTCATACAACAACAGCTACCACGCGAGTATTGACCGTCCCCCATTCGAGATGTTGTATGGACGGAGGTTCAGGACCCCGATATGTTGGGGTGAAGTTGGCCAGAGGTTCATGGGGAGCATCGAGGTGGTGCTCAAGACGACCGAGAAGATCCAGCAGGTTCGAAGTAGGTTTCAGACTGCGCAGAGTCGGCAGAAAAGTTACGCCGACAAGCGTCGATCAGACCTGGAATTCCACGTCGGGGATACGGTTCTCCTGAAAGTGTCTCCTTGGAAAGGCGTCATTCGATTCAGGAAGCGGGGCAAGTTGGGCCTGAGATACATTGCTCCGTTCAGGGTTGTAGCCCGGGTGGGCAACATGGCATATAGGCTGGATCTGCCAGCCGAGCTCAGTCAGATCCACATCACCTTCCATGTCTCCCAGCTGCGGAAGTGGCTCGTGGATGATTCAGCGGTGGTGCCGTTAGAGGATATACAGGTTGATGACAACCTGAATTACATTGAGCGCCCAGTCGCAATCCTCGACCAGAAGTCGAAGGATCTAAGGAACAAGAGGGTGGAATTAGTGAAGGTGCAGTGGCAGCACCGAAAGGGGTCAGAGTGGACTTGGGAGCCGGTGTAAGAAATGATGGAGCATTACCCCGAGCTATTTCAGGATCGAGCAACAGACTTCGAGGACGAAGTCTAAAACAAGTGGAGGAGATTTGTAGCACCTGGTTCCTGGTACGTAAAATTTATCTTAGTGTTTTTCATTTTTAGCCTTGGACTTGGCGAGTTGTAGGTCCGACTCGCCGAGTAGAGACGGGATCCGAAACACGTTTAAGTTGGCGACTCAGCGAGTCCCCACTGTCTGATGAAACCCTAAATTTCAAGGGTTTGCACCTTATTTAAACCCTCTTATCCGCCCCCAAGCTCGCCCCTTCACTCTCAGAGCTTTATACTTCGTTCAAGCCTTGTTCCTTGTGAGTTTGAAGCATTTTGGTGTGTTTTCTTGACGATTTGGAGAGGGAAGGAGAGTAGATCAAGAAGAGAAGAAGAAGGCCAGGCATATTTGTGTTATCTCAGTGATTCCTTGAGGTATAACTTAGTTTCCCTCTGTTTTCATGCTTATTGTCCCTTGTAGCTCCATGAAAGTCCTTCTTGAGCCTTTCCCCAAGCTTGTTTGTGTTTTAGGGTTCGTAATAAGTTGTTTAGCCTCTAGATCTAGACATGATTGAGCTCCAGGAGCTTGGATCTACTGCCTTTATGGAGCCATTTTGCATGAAAGCCCTAGATCTACTCTTTTGGTGCATTTTGAGCCCTAAAACCCTCATGGGTGATTATTTACTCGTAAAGTTGGAAACTTTACGTGTTAATCAGGCCCTAGAAACCCAGATCTATGAATGACATGAGCTGGATTCAAGCAGAATCGTGTGTATAGTATTTGCATGTGGCAGACTCGGCGAGTCGTTCATCTGACTCGGCGAGTCGAGTCGCAATTCCCCAAGTTTTTCCCCTTTTTCGTGTTGTGGGTCGGAGTAGTGAGTCATGGGGTGTGACTCAGTGGGTCGGAAGCCAGACTCACTCATGAAGTAACTCGGCGAGTCAATTTCATGACTCGACGAGTTCAAGGCAATCTCCTTGCCTCAAGAACAGACTCGACGAGTTGTTCATACAGCTCGACGAGTCTCAACATAGAGTGTTCTTCGGATGAAGATGAACTCGGCTAGTTGTTCATACAACTCGACAAGTAGGATGAAGGACTACTGGCCTTTAGTTTAGGAGGAGGACTCGTCGAGTCAATGCTTAACTCGACGAGTAGAGACGGGTTTATGGTCGGACAAAGGGATAGGGACTCGGCGAGTTGGCCAGTCAACTCAGCGAGTCGGGCCAACTGGCAGATGACTTTGACTTTGACTCTTGATTGGTAAGGGTTAAATGGTCATTTTACCCTGAAGTCGGTTAGCAGTATTTGACTAAGGTTTTTGTAGGAATTATAGCCGGAGGATTTCAAGAGCGGCAAAAGCAGAAGACAGTCAGTTCCCACATAGATCAACAACTACTTTGAGGTGAGTTACCTTCCAGTAGCGGTGGGTCTACGGCCACAATGTCGGCCCACCAGTAGGAGTTGTATGTTAGATGATTGTCTTTGTGATATCATCTAGGTTTGCTACTACCTGATTGTAATGCCTGTGTTTCTGGGCTTGTCATTAATGTTGATATAATAGTCTCGGTTAACCTTTGTAACCCGTTTTGAAATAATAGAAGTGTATTATTTGTGTATTATGTGTTTTGTGCTTAATTGCTTAATTATGTGATTTGATTAATTAAGAATAAAATGAGCGTCAAAATTTAAGTGTAAAATAAACTTGATATCTTTGGATAATGTTGTAGTAGTTGAAACGAGGTTTCCGAATATATATAGAACGCCCAAATCTGACTTCGTATGAGGAAGTTATGATTTTCTGAAGTTTCGACTTAGCGGTATGCAGCCCGAATACTCGATTTGAGATCGAGCGGTTTTTAGTCGAAACAATCTAAACGAGAATCGAAGATCTCGTTGTTAGTAGTAAAACGATGAAAAGTTAGGCGAGAACGGACGTCAAATGAAGAAGTTATGAATTTATAACGAAGTTTTCTGTCCCGACCTTCTAAAAATAAATAATAAAAATAAAATCAAAATTAGCCGACGGAGTCTAAACGAAAGTTGTAGAGCGTAGTCTCACCTACACGTGGATATAAAGAACGTCGAAGACGGAGTTCGTATGAAGAAGATATGAATTTCCGAAGTTTATTAAATATTTAATGTTTAAATTTAATTCCAAATCTTGGTATTATCCGAAGAGGAGTCATCGGACTCATCCGAAGTACGCCCAGTGTACAACGAAGCGCGACGTCCCTCACACTCGAGTTCTTCGGATATGTAAGCAATGACGAATTCGGACGCGTACGCCCAGCGTACTCCGAGGCTCCCGCCTCCTATAAATAGGATGCAAGGGCAGCCGGCTCATTTGCCCTTTTTCTCTCTTCTCTCTCCCGTTTTGCATCGTTTTGCGTGCCAGAAGTACCCCGAAGCCACGGTATCATTCCCGAGCCCCGAAGCAAGTCCCGAGGTCCCGAAGATCCCGAGAAGTAATATTCCCGAGCCAAAGCTCTGCCCGCGAGGAGTCCGGTTTTTGTGAAGATCTTCCAGATCTGCCGAAGAATACTACTTCTACAAGCTGTAGTGCTGTCCGATCATCTTCTGATTAAGTGAGTGTGTAGTTACTTTCTTCTAACGCATAATTATGAATTATTTTATACGAAATACGTGTTATGTGTATAATTTTGTTGTTATATGTGTGAATGTATATTCATTCTCTTCTATCTCATAGATCTGATTTATTTCTATGAAATACGTGTTATGTGGGTGTGCCTCATCTGTTATGTGGAATATGTATTGAATGAAAATGATATACAGGTTTTAAACTATGTATGAAAATATATATTTTTATCTACTACTATGTTGGGTGGAACATGGGTAGATAGTTGGTGTGTAATAAACAGATGAGAGGCCTCGATGTTGTTGTTGTTGTTGATCTAGTTATTCAGCGGAGTATGGATAACGACCACAGACTCTTTCTAGACAGTCCTGTGGAACGCTAGCAGGTTCATAACCTGTAGGTGTTGTGAACAATGTGTTCACCGGTGTACTCTATCCCCCTCATGGTTGCCTTTAGGATATCTATTGTTGAGGAAACCCCGTAGCAGTAATGTTCGTCTCGATGAAAATCCTAGATTAGGTCCCTTGAGATAGATGTTGTTTTAGGGACGTAAAGTGAGGATAACGGGAATGGGTAATCGGGATAGTGATTGGTTGGTGAAATTAAATATAATTTATTTATTGTGGGTTGAAAACCCTATATGCTCACCAGGCTCCCAAGCCTGACCCACTCAGTTTTATTTGTATTACAGGAAATGGCGCAAGGGCGTAAGATGGATGAATCATCGAGTTGTTTTGTTTACAAGTCTGTATATGTATATATTTGTTGAATGACTTGTAATGTTATCGTTTATGCTTTATGGTCTGTATCGGAACATGACATCCTGAGTTTTGATTATATAATGAAAATGCATCTCTTGATGAAATGCTTTGATAAATATTATTTTATCATGTTTTGTTTTGGGAACAAATTCCGCAACACTTTTAAATCAAAAGGATTTACTCTGAAATTATTTTAAAAAGCATAAATGAAATCGGTCTTTTCTGGCCGTGATTTTGGGGATGTCACACTGATATGTTATATGCTAGCATGATATGTATATGTGATAGTAGTAGAATTCAGTTGTTAGGACCGAAGGGTAGGTCAGACACCCCAGATATGTCTGACAATATGTGATGATATGTTTATATGATGGCATGATATGTTATATGTGATAGCGGTAGTATGAGGGGAATAGTCCCCTAGTTCGGTCGTTAGGACCGATGGGTAGATCGGACACCCCAGATATGTCTGATAATATGTTATGTTAGGATATATGTGATAGTAGCAGTAGGGGGTGAAATAGTCCCCGAGGATCGGTTGTTAGGACCGATGGGTAGTCAGCACCCCAGAACGGCTTGACACGGGTAGGTCGGCACCCCATAATGGTCGTACCGGGTAGGTCGGGCACCCCAGAATTGCCCGACAGTGTGTATGATATATAATTATATGGTATGTGGTAATATGGGGAACTCACTAAGCTTTGTGCTTACAGTTTTCAGTTTTGGTTTCAGTTACCTCTTCTTCGAAGGGGAAGGAGCCGGCACGGTAGCGGTACATCACACACACGCCTTGTATTCCGCACTATGGGATCCTCCTGGGGTTTTGTACTCTGATAGTATTATGTTTTACGAAATGGTTTCCAGACAAACAACATCTTTTATGAAATGTCATGATCCGTGAATGTTTTATTTATAATGTTTTGAAAATGGTATGTTTTAAAATGAAATTTTTGGCTCGTATTTTTGGGACGTTACAATTATATCTCTGCCTCCTCCCATTTTCTTTTCTTATTGACGAACGAAGAAGAAGCGGTGGATCTGCAAGTCTGTTTCCCCATTATGTTGACAAGATGAAGATGTTATTCTCGGCGACTCCATCTCCAATCGAAGCTAGCTTCTATCTCCAATATTTGGTCAAAGAGATTTCTACAATTTAATTTACCAGAATTGCAATTCCATTCCATAGAAAACAAGTTTTTTTCTTCGTTCTTCCAACTAGCCAATTTCTACAATTTCAGCTTTTAGTTTTAGATTTATATAATGGTGTTGAAATATCTTGTTTTCATATGAATTTGATGTTGATGGTTCTGAATTGGATTTTTTTTTCATTCATGATTCATAGAAAATGTGATGATTTAGGAAGCGCCCTTAAAGTGTTTGATGAAATGCCAAAGAGAAATATGACAGTCTCAGATTGTATTCATGGTTAGTGATGGAATGTTTATTGTTGTTAATCTCATCTCCAAAGGTAAACAAAATCAAAATAGAGAATTAGGTTATTCTATCATACTTTAAATTTAGAATCACTCTCATTTTCTTTCAATATTGAAAGAGAGGAAATCATTTTTCGATTATGAAAAATATAAGGTGTTGGAAATCACATAAGAATATTCTGTAGAATAATTATTGGGTGTTTATTCTTATCTTAAAAATTTTCATTATTTAAGAATAATTATTTCATTCTTTATGAATATTATGTAGAGAGTATTGTCATCTTAGAAATAACATATGAATGATTCTTCCATAATTGTATTTATGGTATAATCACATAAGAATGATTCTGCAAAGGTTGTATTGCAATTGGCTGAAGTTTTAACATGATTTTTGTTTCTTATGTTTTTCAGATGTTTCAAGTTTCACCTAGGGATCACTTACCATCCTCGAGTTTATATCCTTTTGCAACTCCTTGTATAAAATCATTCTCATGCAATACAATTCTGACAGAATGCCAATCTCACAAAATGTGAATCTCATAGAATGCTAGATATTTTGAAGTAGCTTAGAGGTCAAACATACACAAGGCATCTAGGAATGAAACAAGAAAGTGAATGAGGATTCTTTCAAGAATACCTATAGTTTTTTTGCAACAGATTTCAAGAATGAATGTAATTTATGTTCATAGCATAGTTGTATTCTTTAAGAATGAATGTAATTACTTATTCTAAAGTATTAAACTTCGTCTTATATAAAATTTATATTCATTAAAAATTATTGGTCTTGATAATATGTGTTTATAATATTATGTTCATAGTTGTATACCATTCTGACAGAATTACAGAATATCATTCTAACAAAATGACATTATGATAGAATAAAATCGGTTTATACTTACAAATTACGTTTGAAATTGAATTAATTTGAAAAAAAATCAGATTTTTTAATTCAAAATCATTAATTATCCCATAAATCTTGATTTTTCCTTTTTTAAATTTGTCTCAAATGACTAAAATGCTCTTATGTTGAAATTTATGTGATTATATGGTATATGTTACCCTATTGTAATATCATAGACCCTCAGATCATGACCTTTGATTCTATTCCATCCAACGGGTAGCGGTTCCGAAAAAATGAGAACCGAAACCGGAACCACTTAAGGCGGTTCCATAACTTTAGGAATCGGAAACGGAACCGCTTCAGGCGGTTCCACTTCCAAAATCGGTAGTTCTGAGGTGGTTCCAGATCCAAAAGCGGGTACCCGGTTCCGATGCTCATCCCTAGTTAGTGGACCCAGATCTATAATTTGAACTTAAGTGTAACACCCCATTTATTAAATAAATAAATTGATGAGTGTATAGTAGCCTTAAAATCAATTATATAGCAAGGCATTGGTCTCGAGGGTTAATTGTTATAATTTTAGAAGTTGAGGGATTAAAAGTGCTAGTTCTAGATTTAATTTAAAAATGACTTTTAGAAGTCGGGGTGCATTTGGTAATTAATGGATTTAAATTGAAAAGATTTGAAGACTTAGGCGGCTGATTGGTAATTTAGGGACCTACTATGAAAGGAATTTATGGGATCAGAGTTTAAAAGGTATTTTTGGACTTTAATTGAAAACAATCTCGTGAGGAGGGGCTGAAGTTGTCAAAAGGATCAAAACTTCAAATGTCACGAGATTAATCTCGTACTTCTTTTTCCCTCTCATTTGGAAGATGGTGACCCTAAACCTAATGAGATGCAGTCGCCGTCACCATCACGTAAACCCTCTTTAGCCGACACCGTGAGAAGCTCCAGGACCACCGTTGCTGCCTCGCCATTGTAGCCACCACTGCCACCTTGCTACCGGAGATGCGATGTGCAGCTGAAAAACCGCTGGAGACTGAGGACTGTCGGCGTTCGTCCTTGCGTGGTGGCGTGAACAACCGGAAACGCTTGGTAAGTCCGACTACAACTCACCTTTCACCTCTTCCTCATTATTTGCTATGAAAATGACGCTGGAGACAACATGGCTGCCGCCGATGGCTTTTGGCCTTCATTTTCATGACATTCCAGCAGTGTCAGCCGCATGGAGGGTGGCTGGGCGGTTATATGTCTAGAATATAGATTGTTGTCATTGTTGTTGTTGTTGTTGTATGAGTTGCCTTGGGCCGAAAAACCCACCACCACCACCACCACCTCAAGGTGGTGGCTGCCGCCACTATCACTGTTTTTGCCGCCACCAACCACTGTGAAAGGTGGTTGTGTGTGGGAGTGGGTATTTTGTGGATATGAATTTAAATATGCAAATTTTGGGCAGGAACAACCACCACCATTGGAAATGGTGGCCACCGCCGCCTGCCGCCATGAGCCGCCGCTGACCACCACTGACTGGGGTGGCAGTGGGTGGTGCCCAGCCTAGTAGAACCCCAATGGACCTAAAAGCCTAATGTTTGACTTGGTTAGTTCGTTATTGGGCTTGAAAACCCTAATTAGGGTTTAGAAAACCCTAATTGTAAATTTGATGGATTTTGCCTATTTGGACCCGCGTTTGGACTAGTGGACTGAAGTTATGAATCATGCCGATTCCATTGTATGATGACTTAGTGGAATAATGGACTTAATGGGTTAAGTGAGAACACTTAACCTTAATCATCATTTCATGTGAAAACCCAAATTTTGTTGGGTTTGGAGTTGGGCCTCCTGTCGGGCCTAGATGTTTTGGGCCTTTAAAGTAAGACCATGTGAAGTATTTGGGCCCGATTTAGAAAATTGGCCCATAATTGGGCTTTAGTTGATTATCAGACTATTGGTCCTTTGGATTGGGCCTTGGGCTTGAATGAAGCTAAGTTAGGGGTAAAGTAGTCTTTTACCCAAGCAAGGACTTATGGATATACATTTGGGATCCAATTATTAATTGGGTTTATTTGGATGCTGATAGCTTGATGATCTGTCAGCCAGCAGCCCGAGATTTTTTCGCAGGACTTCAGAAGTGCGAGGTGAGTTTTCTTTAGTAGGAACGGGTCTAAGGCACCAAGGTTAGCCTGTATATGTGATATGTTAGTAGCTGAGTGTGGGCGGGGCCCGTATCTCACTATTACCAGAGTATGGATATCAATCGGATTGTTGGATTGCTATACTTGTTGTATGTATGATACTTGTATGTGTTCGTTTATATATGTGAGTGTGGGCGGGGCACGTATCTCATTATTATTCGAGTGTCGGCGGGGACCATATCACATTATTATTCGAGAGTGGGCGGGGCCCGTATCTCATTATTATTCGAGTGTGGGCGGGGCCTGTATCTCATTATTATTTGAGTATGGGTATTGGTATAATGGTAGGTTGTGTATTTGTTATCTATATGATACTAGTATGTGTTTGTTTATGTATGTGAGTGTGGGCTGGACCCGTATCTCCTAGTTAGCGGAGTGTGGACGGGGCCCATATCTCCTAGTCAGCGGAGTGTGGGTGGGGCACGTATCTCCTAGTTAGCAAAGTGTAGGTGGGGCCTGTATCTCCTAGTTAGCAGAGTGTGGGTAGGGCCCATATCTCCTAGTTAGCGGAGTGTGGGCGGGGCCCGTATCTCTCAGCAGCATGATTATGTGTATGGTATGTGGTAGTTTGGGGAGACTCGCTAAGCTTCGTGCTTACGGTTTTCAGTTTTGGTTTCAGGTACTTCGGTTTTCAAAAGAAGGAGCTCGGGATGATTGCAGAGTACACACCATTTGTCTATACTGGGATGTTTATACTATGATATATTTTGACAGATGTTATAGTATTTCAAGTTACACTATTTATGATTTATATATGATGTTAAATGACTATGATTTTCTTAATGATTTTAAAACGAAGTTTTTGGTCTGTATTTTTTGGATGTTACATTAAGGTCCTAAAGGATTAAGCAGTTTTGAAGAATATAGCTTAACAGGGTAGTACGCTGGGTGTACAAGCCAATACGTCCAGTGTACAAGCCATGCAAGTTATACGCTTAGCGTACATAAGAGTACGCCCTGCGTACTCACAGTTTTGGGCTTTACGACTTATGGGCCTCGGATTGGGACAATCTTTGGACTTATCAGCTATTGGGCCTTAATGGGCCATCATAAGTCAATTAATGGGCCAAGGACATGTTTGGGCTTAAGGGAATGCCCATTTGAGGAGTTGGGCCCAATTTTGAAAATTGGGCCATTAGTGAGCTTGGAAAGATTAGATGGAATTGGACCTAGGTTATGGTCCAAATTAGACCAGCGGGTAAAATGGTCATTTTACCCTAAGAAGGATTATGGGATTTTGACTAAGTGTTGTTGTGACAAATGACAATGATAACGGGGGAGTCATTGGAGCAGTCGATAAAGATTCCTTATCGAGAGATTCCGCAGTCGGCTTTGCGAGGTGAGTTGCCTCCTGGTTTGAACGGGTCGAAGGCACGAAGGTTGACCCGTATATGTTTTGATTAGTATTTGAGTGTGGGCGGGGCCCGTATCTCATAGATAGATGAGTGTGGGCGAGGCCCGTATCTCCTAGCATTATTTGAGTATGGATATAGTATTAATTGATAGAATTGATTATACTTGTTGTTTATGTGATACTTGTATATATGCTTCGTAGCTGAGTGTGGGCAGGGCCTGTATCTCATAGTTAGCCGAGTGTGGGCGGGGCCCGTATCTCGTAGTTAGCCGAGTGTGGGCAGGGCCTGTATCTCGTAGTCAGGGAAGTGTGTGTGGGGCCCGTATATCCTAGTAGCATAATTATGTGTATGGTATGTGGTAGTCTGGGGAGACTCACTAAGCTTTGTGCTGACAGTTTTCAGTCTTGGTTTTAGGTACTTCCGGTAGCAAGGGGAAGAGTTCGGGATGATTGCAGTGCACACACCAATTGTTTAGCCTGGGATGTTTATACTCTGATATATTTGACAGATGTTTATGATATTTTGAGATACACGAATTATGATTTTTATATGATGTTTGATAACTATGGTTTTCTGAATGATTTAAAATAAAAATTTTGGACTGTATTTTTGGGATGTTTCATAAGATCTCGAGTCGGGTATCACTGGTGTTTTTGGTGCAGGATTTTCTTTTCAGTGGGATAAGAATCGGGGTATCTTTATGCCAAGGGCATCAATTAAAGGGTTCAAGGGTAATGAATGGGTTCAGTTTTGATGGTAGACCAAGCTCTTGTATTCGTGTCTTGGATTGGTTTTATTTATGAAGGGCATCAATATAAGTCAAGGCGGTATTATTGATTTGGAACTCGTGTGTGAAGTAGCTTGTTATTCGTAGGAGATGTTAGATTACTTACAGTTAGGATTGGATAATCCCAAAGTAAACGATTTGATCATGTTGTGCAACTCTCGTCTGAGTCTAACCGTTGCAGGGATAAGTCTCCTACGCGAAATATTATTTGAGAATTCCGTCAAGTATAAGTGTTATGAAGGGATATTTGGTCTGTGATTATGTTTTCTAGTGGGAACCTCAAGTTATCAAAAATTGAGTAGTCAGTTAGGAAATAAGCGGAATGGATTCAACAATGATTCGGTATGGGTTGTATGTTAGGGAGTCAGACTATCTCGAGACTTCAACTTTCAGATTGAGTAAATGTGGTTATGTTGCAAGGGATTCGTTCATCTTCGGGATTATAGAGACCTACGAGGGTTGGTTTTCGGTTGCCTTGGGAAGGCTGGGGTATGCTCGGGGTTGTGGTCGTATTGCTTAAGTTGTTGGGCGTACCGGAGATGGTATGGAAAGATTTCGGGGACGAAATCTAATTAAAGTGGGGAAGAGTTGTAACACCTAATTTCGAATCGTTTCCCATTTTGGAGTAGTGATCAAGGATTGGGTATTAGAGGACTTGGGACCCTTGAAGAATTGAGATTTGGACTCATTTGGGGCTGGATAATGTAATGTTGATGAATCGGGTTTTCGGTTTGTGTTTTGGAGTCAAAGGGTATTTCGGTAATTCATCAGCTCAGGCTTTTATGGAAAGTGGATGTTCGTTCAGGATATTGTAAGGCAGGTATGGGTTGGTTAAAGTGTAAAGCTTCTTGTCACCTCTTCATAGATATAAGGATCGTCGGAAACGGAGTGATAATGAGGAAGTTATGACCTTCAAAGTATATTAGGGTTAAGGGGGATTAAGCAGTACGCGGGGCGTACATATATGTATGCATGGCATACTAGTTCTAAAGTCGTTACGCGAGGCGTACAATGGTGTACGCAGGGCGTACTGATGTGAGGCAGGATCGCGCCTTCGGGCATGTACATGGGGCGTACAATGGTATACGCGTGGTGTACGTACACCTTAATGAAAACCCTAATTTTGATGATGTATCCTATATAAGCTCATCAAGTCTTTGGGGCTGGCCTCTCTACCAGCCTCCAAGTCCTCAAAACCGTAGAAATCGTCTCTAAGCCTTCATGATGGTATTTTGAGCACATGGTATCCATTTTTGGTGTGTTTTGGTCCATATCCAAGAAGTAAGACATTGGTGCAAGGTTGAGGTTCAAGGAAGAGCTTATGGATCTTGATTATGTACTTCATTTCCAACTTGTTTGATGTATAAAACTATGAACTTGACCATTGATGTCTTAGATCTATCATTTTTGAGTTTTGGTTCCTTTTTGACCCCATGGATATGATCTATTGGCTTAATGCCACTCCAGGAGCTTTGAGTTGCCCCTCTTGGTGTTTCTGAGGTTCAAGGTCCATAAAGTGGTAGCTTTAGGGTTTAAACCCATCCATGCATAATTTTGGGACCTTTTCATGATGGTAGAATGTTATATTTTAAGGTTGGGTTTTTTGGGGCATGAAAAGTCACCAAGTCAGTGACTTTATGGTTCTAGACACTTATTGGACTCAGATTTGCGGTCTGGACTTCTGGATCAATGCCTTAAGAGGTTAATGGAATGATTTTTCTTATTGAGTGAGTACGTTGGGCGTACAAGCTAGACTGCAAGTAAGCTTAGCGTACAGATGGGTACGCCCCGCGTACTCAACAAGGAAGGATTTTGCATGTTGGGCTTCGGTTTTGGCCATCTTTTGGGCTTAATTGTCTTGGGCCCTGTTGAGCCATCAGGTTATTGGCTGGTAGTTATTTTTGAAAGGCCTACAATAGGTTTGGTCCCAATTTGGAAATTTGGGCCATGGTTTGGTCCTTGGGTGGTTTTTGGTATTTGGGCCTTATTGGATTGATAAGTTGGTCCTAAGTCTTGGTCCAAGTTAGGTTAAGGGTAAAATGGTCTTTTTACCCCGAGTATGGATTTATGGTTATGGATGGGAACCCAATTGCTAATTGGGCGTTGTTTTGATATTGACAATTCGAGGAATCTATCAGCCAACAACCAGGGATTGTCTGTGTGATTCAACAGTGCGAGGTGAGTCTTCTCACAATGTCCATGGGTCCAAGGCACCAATGCCGACCCATTACTTGTTATGTAGAATGCTAGTTGTCTTAATGATGCTTGCATGAAAGACCATGGGGGAGCTCATGGCACTTGGATATCAGACCATGGGGAGAGCCGATGGCATTCCGGGTAAAGACCATGGGGGAGCCTATGTGTCACACCCCCGAACCGGAACGGCGGAAACATCCAGGGGCGGGTGACTTCATCTTGTCATATCATAACAATGTATATAAATGAAACATAGACATCATCATCATACATTCAAGATAACAACATACATGGTTTACAACATTGTGTTTGTTCATAAAAATTACATCCCAAAATAACAAATGTATGATGAAACCAAAATACAACATTCATTCAAGTCCATAGCTGTAAAGAACTAGCTCACTGTGTTCCTGAGAATACAAGTCGTTTGAAAAGCGTCAGCATATAAAATGTTGGTGAGTTCATAATCATGTTTGTATGAAAACTTTGTAGTAGTTTGTAAATCTCCAGAAAATCCAATATTTTCTTGTGAAAATAGTTTATGAGTCTTGTTTCAATTCATGTATAATTGCATGTGTATTCTTTGTTTAACTTGATTAAAAATATATAGAGTGTGATTTCCAGAAAATCTTGTATGTTCTGTTTTACGAGAAATCGTGGTCTTAAACCCTAAGACCGGAGTAATGTGGCTAGTTACAAATAGTTGACAAAATGTTTGTACTTTGTAGAAATGAGTAACATGTATATTCAGCGTAAATCTTATAATAGTATTGTTATTCTCTATGTGAGTCGTTATAACCATACTAATATGACAGAGTGCCTGACTTGACGTTCTTCAAGCTTCGGTTTTCTGAGAAGATGTTTGTCACCCTAGACTGGCCTGTCTAGCTATAGCGAGCAACTCAGGCGTGGGGTGTCAACCCCGTATAGATCTATACACAAACTCCCGTTCTCCTTCCAGGAGACTCTGGTTAAAACTATAAGACTTATGGTGTCCACTAAGTGGATACCAGTGAAGGTGTGTCTCACAAGAGCCTTAACGGAATTTACGCAAACATTGATTATTTAACGTTATAAATAATATTACTAGTGTATACTTTTTACTAAAAACTATAAGTGATAAAAATATAATCGTTTTTACCGAAGGTGTCAAAATATCACATTGTTACTATTCATGTCACTAATGGCCCAAATAACATAAAATTTATCATCTAAAGCCCAATAAAAAAAGAATTGTCGTATAGGGTCCAATTTTACCCAAATTTTATAAAAGGTCCATTTTTATTAAAATATTCACAAATGGCCCAAGATTATCCAAAGTATCAATAATGCCCCGTCATTATTAAGAATGTCGAAAATAGCCCATTTTTACTAGAGTTGTCCCAAAATAGCCCATTTTTACAAAAATATTCATTTAAGGCCCATTTTTACTAAAGTTTTCATTTAAGGCCCATTTTTACTAAAATGCTCAAGAATGGCCCAAGTTTATTAAAAATCCCATTTTCGGTCCTTTTTATAGTAAATGTTCAATACAGGCCCAAGTTTATCAAAATGTCCAAAAATGATCCATATTTACTAAAAAGGCCCATTTACCTAAAATGGTCAAAAGAGGACAGCCAGTTCCAGGAGAAGTTAAGTCGGATTTGAAGAGAAGAAAAGGCGATTTTGGGAGATTTGGGAAGTGGATAAACATTTCGAAACACTTTAATTTGCATTTTGTCAGTCAAATTGAGGATTAAACTTGTTGAATTGTAGTTTAACTTAGACATGTGTGGCTGATTTCTTTTTCATTTCTGATTCTGAATTCTTAAGTATGTGTTGTTAGGTTGTAATTTACACTTGACTTATGTTTAATATCTAGTAATATTTGATTTGATCTTAATTATGTGTTTGATTGATTCTCTCTTTCACTTGATCAATGAATTAGGGTTCTTATCAATCTAGTTAATCAAATTATAAAATTCGTATATGTTTTATAATTTGATGTTAATAACATACACTTGATTGGTTGAATTTAAATCAAAATAAGTGTAATCAAAGATTAAATGTTCATAATCCCAACCTTAAGAGGAATGTTGAACATTGTTGGTAATTGTTGCAAGAACTTAATGTCCTTCAATGATTTGATGCAAGAACTTATTTGAATTGAATCAATTAAAGGAATTTTTATTTGAAGAGCATGTTTTGAATAAAATACTTTTGTCAACTTAGATATTAGTGTTTATTAATATCTAAATTACCAACTTAGACAAAACATGAGTCATAACTATATTACATCTTTCAACATAATACATATGTAGGAATCGGAATCAGAAATGTATTTCTTTTACTAAATTTAGTTTCCAATCTTACTTCTTTATGAATTCTAATTCTAGTTCAAACATAATCCCCCATTTTAATATTGTTTCTATGATGTGTGAGAATATGGCTAAATAAGAAGTCTCGTATTCCTGTGGATCAACCCTGCTGACTCTATACTATCTTTAGTGTATGAAGTAGAAGTGATTTGAGTTTTATTGTTATATTTTATCCCATTATTTGTTGGTTTGACAGCCAAACAAATTGGCGCCGTTGTCGGGGATACGGTAGTACTAATTGTTTATGCCAAGATCTTTTCGCACAGGTACACCTTTACCACTTGATTTGGAGATAGAGAAATCTACAAAACAAAGAAGGAAGCAAGCCAGACTTTTAAAGAAACAACAACAATCTGGAGCTTCTTTATCAAATCCATCAAACACATTTTCACCAACACATAAAAGTACCACCCCACCATCTTCACCTTTACCCGAATCTAAAACCTTTATCCTTACTCCTACCATGGGAGACAACCATGGCCAAAATCCTCCAAATCCACCACCTGAACAAACCTTTAGACAGTGGGCCACTCAAGATGTCACCCAACAACCTTTGTGCATAAATTACCTTGTAGCAATCAACTTTGAACTCAAGTTTGGACTCATCCATTTGTTACCCTCATTCTGTGGTCTTGAGAATGAAGACCTACATAAATTCCTTAAGGAATTTCATGTTGTCTGTGTGGGTATGAAGCCACATGAAGTCACAGAAGATCAAATCAAATTAAGGGCATTCCCCTTTTCATTACAAGATTCAGCTAAGGAATGGTTGTATGACTTACCATCGGGGTCAGTCACAACATGGAATGAACTTGCAAGGATGTTTTTGGACAAATATTTTCCAGAGATGAGAGCTTCGGATTTACGTAGGGAAATCATTGGTATCAAGCAACAAAAGAGTGAAGCTTTGCATTCTTTGTGGGAACAATTTTTTTTTAAGGAGGAGTCGATTTTGGGAGCAGAGAAGGCAATTTTCTGGAGGATTTTGGAGTTTATTAACACTTGGGAACATTTGATTTCATTTTGTAAGAACTTTAATTTCATTTTCTAGATTTGTGATCTTGTTCTAGTCATGAGTGGCTAGAACCCTAGTTTCTCCAACTTCATGTCTTGACTTTTTAGTTGTGATTTCAATATGTGATTTGATGTTTGCTTCTAATTCCTAACTAGTGAATTTGATTTTGTTTCAATTGAATGTTTGATTCTAATTTTGATTCTTATTGGCCACTTGAATTAGGGTTAGGTCATTCAAGTTATCTAATTGCAAAATCCATAATTGTTTTGTGAATTGAACTAAGTAACAAACACTAAATTGATTTCCATTGAATGAATTTAGTGTAAATCTTATTCACATACTCTTACACTCCCAAGCTTGTGAGGATTATTGGGTGTTGTTGGGAACATGTACTTAACTCTTATTGCAACCTTTTGATTTCTATTTAAGAGCTTCTTTAGACTTAAATTAGAAGGTTAGGTTATTTTCAAAGAGGTTGTTTTGAATTTGACAACATGGTGAATGGGAAGTGTTAGAACTTGTTAACACTTTCAAGTACCAACTTAGGTGGAATTGAGTAGATATAATTTCATCCTTGGAATCACATTGTTAAATTGTCTTGCATAGAGTTGGAGCTCTCACAAATCCTGAATTTGTTTCATTTAATTGATCATTTACTTATTGATTTATCCTCTTGTTTAAATCATTGCATACCAACCCCTCCATTTATGTGACCATTATAGTACCTTCCGCAAAAAGGTATAAACATTTATTCCGTGTCTCTGTGGATCGACCCTACATACCTTATACAAAGTAGTAGTGTTTAAGGAGTTATTTTACCCCTTTATTTGTTGGGTTTGACACGTATGTTTTTTGCGTTTACACGGCCTGTGTAAATTAAAGGGAAGCATTTACATGGCCGTGTAAATGAGGCGACTGATATGGTCGTTTTTAAAGTTTTAACTCGATTTTTTAACTCATTCTTTTCCCAAACCTGCAACTTCTCTTCCCCCCTTACTGCCTCTTCGAAAAAACCCTTAAAATCACTCAATATTCCTCAATTTTGCATCAAAAATCAAGCTCCAAGGTATGAAATTCTTCTCTTTTCTTCATCTTCTTTGTCTTGCAACTCAAATTCATCCCTCTCATGGCCGATTTTGGGGGTTTTAAGCAAACCCTAGAATTTTTGGGTATTTAAATCTCGACCTAATGCTTGAAATTTCTTGTAGGATAAGCTTGGGGAAGCATTGGATATCACCCTACCACCATTTTCAAGCACAAATTGGTATAATTGTTCCAACTCTTTACTTGTGCATATACTTAGATTTTGGGGTGATTTTGGTGATATTGCTAGTTTTTGTGCATACTCTTGAGTTTAAATTTTCCTACATTGTGTGCAAAACTTTGTTAAATTCAATTGGACAATGGCTTCCCGTGGAAAAAGGGCTAGAATTGGGACCTCACATATGGGTGGTCAAGAAACCAATGATGACCAAGACCAACAACCCATGGAAAACCCATATGAATTTGGTCTTATTTTTTAGTACAATTAACAAGAGATGTTGTATGCAACCCTTATTCAAAGGGTAAAAGGGGCACAAAAATTTGTGGACATCCAAGCCCTCATAGACCTTCGTATCTATAAAGGTGTCCACAAGCTCTTTAAGAACATTGGTTGGGAAGGGTTATAAGTTTATTGAATCTCCATGCTGTCAGTTATCAAACACCAATGTTGGAACTCCTGTTCTAAATTGCATTTGATTACCAGACACATATCCTCACCTTCCGTTTGCTCAATCAATCTCATCAAATACATGCTGATACCCTTTGTGATATCGTTAGTGCTCCTAAAGCAAAAAGGGATATATATATATATATATATATATATATATATATATATATATATATATATATATATATACAACAAAGGGCAGAAAAATGTTGTATTTGAGCAAGACTGTGGAAGGTTTTGGAGAAGTATATCTTGTGAATATGAGTTTCAGTCAGGCACAACAAAAGCTTCTAGTATTATTCATCCGGTTCTGAAGGTCACCCACCGAATTATTGTTTCTCTCTTATTTCCTCAAGAAGAGATTAGCAAGGCGAACAAAAAAGAATTAGAAGTTTTATGGTGCATGATCAACAAGCCCGAGGAAGTTCCTCATTTCAGATGTTGGGTAGTTCAGAAAATGCTCTGAAGTGCCTTGAGCAATGGTGGTCAGCTTCATTGTGGAGGCATGGTATCTATTATAGCTGAACATCTTGGCCTCCATCTACCCAACAATCCAACCAATATAATTCTGGGACGTACTCGTTTATCACTTGAGGTTTTGGAAATCATGCATCTCTTTCACCGCCCATCCCAATGGGGATGTTCATTGGACCGTCGATGGTAAAGAGTATCTACGCATCGACAGTAGAAATAAGAAGATATTAGCCTTGGCCAATGACATCCCTTCTACCAATTGGCACCTCCAATCCAACTTAGGTGTTACTGCAGCCCGTAGACCTTCAACCACCACTTCCACTCCTCCTGCTCAAACTGCAACTGCAGGTGCTTCCAGCTCGTCTCGCCATATTCCTTTTCCCGAACACAACCTTTACATGGGCGAGTTTGCACGCTTAGATCATCATTACACGAGTCTCCAGCAGGAAGTAGGAGAGATTTATACGGGAGTTGCTGAAATCACCTTTGAATTTCACGACTACCGTAACCTTCAAGAAGAGCGTTGGGCCCAACAAGAGTTGTGATGGGCTGAGCAGGATCAGCGATGGGTGGCTCAAGAGCAGCATAACCGCAACATTCATCATTTGTTGAGCGATATCCATCGAGTAGTTGTGTTGCCCACCCAGCAGCAACAACATCCATCATCATCCCAACCCCAGTGGCCTTTATTTTATCCTACTGATTACCCTTCACACTTCCCACCATATCCTCCACCGTCCGGTCCTCAATAGACCGACTACGCCTCTCTCCAAGCATCGAGGACGATGCTATATTTTAAGCTTGGGGAGGGGTATCCATCCATGCATAAATCCCCTTGCATGTAGGTTGCATGTAATTTTGTACATATTGCATTAATTTTTATTTTCTTTTTCATTTTTCTGCATAGAAATTTTATCAAAAGCCAAAAAGATTTTCTTTCTATTTTTTATTATTTTCTTTGCATTTTGTTTGCATCTAAATTTGTGCATTGCATTCTCTAAAAAAACATTTTGATCCAATCCCAAGCAACCAAATCTTTTCAAAATACTTGAGTCGGTAAATGAGTCGTATGCCTTGAGATTAGATTTGCTCTTTTTATTGAAAAATCTAAAAGCAAGCTAATCACACACGAACACACCTCCCGAAGCTACTTGTGCAAAGCTAGAAAGTGAGAAGATTATCAACATTTGAGCATAACAGCAGGTATGAGTCACTTCTTTGGGACATATAATTGGTCTTATGAGTAGTAATGCTCAATTGAACTTAAAATGGCAAATTCATAAATTCATAAAAAGAATATAAAATCTCAATGTCCCGAGCTTTCCAGCGCTCTAAAAGTCATTTCTGCTCATTCCCTTTTATATACCCTGCTTGGGGACATAGTTTCCAATTATACCTACGGGTCTTTGCATGTTAACTTCAGTCCCCCGAAAATTGTCTAGAAGCCCCTTACGGTAATAGACTGTGAGATGTCCCACCATAGAAAAAAGTCAAGGATGAAAATATAAAGAAATAGGTCAAACAAATAAATTAATAAGAGTGTTATGTGTTATCTAAAAATAAATAAATAAATAAAAGAATAAAAAATAAATAAAATATAAAAAAATATTATTAAGTTAATCTGTAACCTTTGGGACTCGAAAAAGTAAACTCCGGGGGGTGTTCCATACCTAATCGCCTAAAGCAAAATTGTTTGGAACGAATTGGGTTGAAAGTTCGCTACACGGGTTCCATAGAAAGTCATGAACTTAATAACCAAATAAACCTAAGTTGTAGCCTTTGAGGTTTGGGCAAGTAAACCTGAGGGATCTTTTTAAATCTAATGCACTAAGGTCATTTGATCTGGATGTGTTGGTTGGAAGCCCGTTACACGGATTTCAAAGAAAGTCGTGAGCTTTATTTATAGGAAAATGTAATTAGGAAGTTTGTATATATTTGTGTTTATATCTTTATTGAATAATATATCCAGGAAAAATATTTGGCTTCCAAAAGATTCCCTTGGACTTGAATTTGAACTTATGAAATTGGGACTGAAAGTTAATTACTTTGACTGGAGTAAGTGGTTTGAAATGTGTAACCAATCTGAGTAAAGATTAGGGAATTTTTAGAAAAGATTTTTCAGAAAAAGATTGTTGTTGACCAACAAACAGCTGGAATCGGGCATTGATGTATTTTTTGAAACAAAGATGATTGAACATGTTTTGTCACATACAATTTCACGAGAGTAAGACCATAATTTGTTCCATTAATAGACTTGTTGATATTGAGAAGGAACAAGTGTGGTGATCTTTGATTCTGTTGAGTTGCATTAGGGAGTTGCTAAAGTCTTATTTCTATTCTTATATAATATTTTGAGACTAAAGCTAAGTTGACTCAAAGCATAACAAGTACATTCTCAACTATGGTACAAATCAAGGTTAACTGGGTTGGAAAGATCTTTATCATGTTTGTTTTAGTTTCATGCATAAAATTTCAAAAATATTTTGAGAAAAAAAAATTGGTTTTTATTTTCTTTTCTTCTTTCATTTTATTTTCTCTGGTTTAAATTTTTCTTGTTCTTTCTTGAGGACAAGAAATGTTCAAGCTTGGGGAGATTTGTTAGGTGCATTACATGCATCCATTTTGTAGTTTTAATCCATAAAAGTGCATTGCATTTAGGTTTAAACTCATGCATTTTGCATATTTTTCGGGATTTTTCATGATGCAATTCCATTCACACACTTTTGTGATATTTCAGGGACTTTTGAAGGAAGAATATTAGTTGAGTTAATGAATAAAATATGTGGATGAAGTTTCGGTACCATTGGAGCATCAAGGAGGAAGTTAAGAAGAAAATGAAGATTTTGACTTTACATAGATTTACACGACCGTGTAAATGAAAGCTTTGAGTTTACACGGTCCGTGTAAACGCATACTCATGAGCAATTTACTTTTTGTATTTACACGGCCGTGTAAATGGTCAGTTATAATTTACACGGGCCGTGTAAACGTGTCGCCAGTTTTGAAACAGTTGAATCATTTGTAAAAAGAGGACAGCCAGTTCCAGGAGAAGTTAAGTCGTATTTGAAGAGAAGAAATGGCGATTTTGGGAGATTTGGGAAATGGATAAACATTTGGAAACACTTTAATTTGCATTTTGTAAGTCAAATTGAGGATTGAATTGTAGTTTAACTTAGACATGTGTGGCTGATTTCTATTTTATTTCTGATTCTGAATTCTTAAGTATGTGTTGTTAGGTTGTAATTTACACTTGACTTTTGTTTAATATCTAGTAATCTTTGATTTGATCTTAATTATGTGTTTGATTGATTTTCTTCAGAGTTCTTATCAATCTAGTTAATCAAATTATAAAATTCGTATATGTTTTATGATTTGATGTTAGTAACATACACTTGATTGGTTGAATTTAAATCAAAATAAGTGTAATCAAAGATTAAATGTTCATAATCCCAAGCTTAAGAGGAATGTTGAACATTATTGGTAATTGTTGCAAGAACTTAATGTCCTTCAATGATTTGATGCAAGAACTTATTTGAATTGAATCAATTAAAGGAATTTTTATTTGAAGAGCATGTTTTAAATAAAATACTTTTGTCAACTTAGATATTAGAGTTTATTAATATCTAAATTACCAACCTAGACAAAACACGAGTCATAACTATATTACATCTTTCAACATAATACATATGTAGGAATCGGAATCAGAAATGTATTTCTTTTACTGAATTTAGTTTCCAATCTTACTTCTTTATGAATTTTAATTATAGTTCAAACATAATCCCCCATTTTAATATTGTTTGTATGATGTGTGAGAATATGGATAAATAAGAAGTCCCGTATTCCTGTGGATCGACCCTGCTTACTCTATATTATCTTTAGTGTATGAAGTAGCAGTGATTTGAGTTTTATTGTTATATTTTTATCCCATTATTTGTTGGTTTGACAGCCAAACAGAGTGAAAGTTGAAAAATGAAATGAAGTGGGGATGGTGGTGGTGTGTTCGGCCGTATGTAGAGAAAGAGAGGAGAGATGACCCAATCCTTGATACATGTTGTGCAAACTTACTTTTCTAGATACATGGATGGAAATGCATGGGTATCTTCCATGCAAAGATGAGGTGTCAACATAAGTCAACCCCCTCATTTGCTCTTTTTTTTGCATAATCGATCGACCCAATAGGAGAGGGAAGGAAAAAGGTTTTTGGGCTTGGTTCGGGTCTAAAGATGGTTTTGGCCCATTTCTAGGTCCAAAGAAATGATTTTGGCCCAAATGAGATTATATGGAAGAGTTTTCGGCCCAATAGACGCATTGGGAAGTTTAATAATAAAATGTGGTCCATTAGTGATAACATAGTGTTTTAGGCCCATTACAACCTAAAAAGAATTTGTATGGCCCAATAAGACCCAATAAGGATCTTATGGCCCAATACAATATTAACTAGAGATTCTTGGTCCAGTTGTGGCCCAAATATGGGTTTTCGGCCCAAAAGAACCAAGTTGAGAGGTTATCGGCCCATTAGGGCCCAATAAGAACGTTTTGGTCCATTAAGAGGTTTGGACCGAGAAAGCTTGGGTTAAGGCCCAAAGTTGAGTGAATATAGCTTATTGGATTATATTTTGGGCTTACACGAGGAAGTTTTGACTAGAAACATAATTTTGGATGTATAAATTTGTATAATATTGAACTATCTTGCACATGGATAGGAAACCTAGCCCTAAAATGCTAGTTGTGACACCATGACACTTGGATATCAAACCATGTGGGGATCCCATGGCAGTCTAGGTAAAGACCATAGAGGTAACCCATGGCAAATATATGTATGTTGTATGATATTCTGTGGTATTTTAGGAAACTCACTAAACTTTGTGCTTACGGTTTTCAGTTTATGTTTCAGGTACTCCGGTTTTCAAATGGAAAAGCTTGGGATTATCGCAGAGCACACACCACATGTTTCTGCATTTTGTGAATTACTCCGATTTGATGATGTTTTGCTAAATCTTGGTTACCTTGGTTTTATGGGAAAGATATTTATTAACGATTATAAATATAAAAACGAAAAAACATATATCATGATTTTTGGGACATTACAGTAGGTGTTGTGAACTATGTGCTCACCATATGTATTCTAAAACCTATTGACATGTATTTGTTGGAATAGTGTCTAAGGCTGCAACTATATTAGGCAAGTATTTGACCCGGTTGTGCATGGTCCTTTTGGGTTGCCTTCACCATAGCAACTTGATAGGATGATTTATTAAGAGAGAATAAATATTATTAATATATTATGGGAATAATATAAAGAATAATAATATTGTTATTTGATTAATATAAGTCATAAATTAATTGGTATTATTTGGTGACTTAAAGAGATTAATTAAATAAGAGGGTATAAACTGTCAATTGTTTGATAGTTAAACTTTAGACTGTAAATCCATATTGGATAGGGGTGGACGGATTCTAGAAGCTAGAGATAGCTTAAAATTGTCCAAGGCTATCTAAGGAATGGATTTGGATTGCTTTAAGAGAAGATTATCCAATTAGGGTTAAAGCTGTAACCCTTAAGGAGTCTACAAGTATAAATAGATCCCATGACAAAGGGAAATCGGCACTTGATCTAAAGTAGAGAACCCCTGGCCGAATTCCTCCCCTCTCCTCTCTCTCAAATCATCCTCCTTTGCTATTTGGTGTTTGTAAGCCATTAGAGGAGTGACAATTATGACTCTAGAGCTCCAAGACAACAACATCAAACAAGAGATTCAAAGGTATGATTCTAGATCTGTTTTGTATTGTTCTTATACCTAATTAGTCATTAGAAGTCTTGGATTCAAAGCATGTTTAATTAGAAAGCCTAGATCCAAGCATTAGGGTTTTGCATGCACACATAGGAAAGTTCTTATGGCCAAAACCCATCAGTGGTATCAGAGCCTAGCTTGGTTTTCATTAAATTGTTGCTTATTTGTTTGAATCTTAACTGCAAAATTCGATTTTTGTGTTTCTGAGTCATGGACTCGGCGAGTTCCATAGTGGACTGGGCGAGTTGGCCTGACTCGGCGAGTCACTTGGTGCACTCGGCGAGTCCAAGCGTCAGGAATGGCCAGATTCGGGATTTCTTCATGATTATCTTATGGAAACTTACCTTAATCATATTAGATCAACCCTAATCCGATTTTTTGATATATATGACTATAATCTTGATCTAATTAAAGATATTTATCAACTAATAAAATATTTAATTTCCTTATATGATAATTGATTAATTATTTTGATTAATTTGGTAATTATCTTACAAGAAATCTTGAATAAATCAAATATAGATAATTAGGAAATTAATTATTAATTAAAATTATTTGTTATTTGATCCTCCATGTTTTAAATGTTTAAAACTTGTCCTCAAGTTTTGAAATTTATATTTTGTGATTAAAAGTTTTAATTTAGACAATTTAAATTTCAAACCCAAGATTTTAAAAGGTTTAAAATACAACCCTATACTAATATAATATTACAAGAATAATATGTATATATATGTATAACTAAAATGCTAGTCTTACCGTTAGTAGGCCTCATTCACGAAGCCGATCTATAAGGTGGGTATAAGGTTGCGACCTATAAAATGGCGCTTAATGGGTGTACACTCACACCCACCGCTTGCTTGATCGGTGGAGGGTCGTTAGCCGAACGGGTAGGATAGGGCAACCTCATCCTCTCATTAAAAGTATAATAAGTAATACAAAGTAACTACACATTTTTTAAAATTTCCCAATCTTAGTTACTTTAGGAAAAGTGAATTGATGCAATCCCATGAAATTACACTGTGCACTCTTGCTAAGAAGTTAGTGGAGCGTGTGTGGTTTACCGGCACACTAATTGGTTCTAAGCAAAGGTGGCAAAGGGTGATTCATTGTTTATCATAGTTTGATGGAGCGTGTGTGGTTTACTGGCACATCGAATAGGTGATCGTTACAATGAAGGCACCATGTGAATTTGCATGGTAATTCACACCCGCTTTGTGATCCTCGGTATCCCAATCACAAACAAGAGGGCATATCGAGATTTAAACATGCCATTGAATAGTTTCAATGAATCTCATCCGAACCTAGGAATTCTTAATACATTTAGGACTTATAGTTAGGTTTTTATGGTGGAGAATTAGTGAATCGTCATTCACTTACCTTCATATTATTTGCATGTTAGATTACGGCATCCCTTTTTCTAATATGTAAATATTGTTGTTGGATCCTAGCCCTAATTTTTCTTATTGGGTGATAATTAGGGATTCATATTCTAATCTATCTTTGTACTTTCTAATTGTAAATGTTGAACACAAACAACGTTGCTGCTAGTTCTTTCACATTGATGAGCCTTTGCCAAAAGGTCACTGTCGATGGAACGAACTTTAGTGAATGGATAAGATACATTCGCACCATTGCTCGCTATGAGGATAAGGAGTATGTCCTCGATGAGAAGCTCGAGAAAATTAACCCTGAAATCGCTACTCCGGCTAACATGACCGCTTTTGAAACTCATGAGCGCGATGCAACGAAGGTACATTGCATCATGATAGCCACCATGAACTCCGAATTCCAAAAGTCCTATGAGGACATGTACCCGTACGAGATGCATCAAGACTTATTGGAGAGATACCACCAAAACGCGAGACAAGAGCATTATGAGATTTTCACTAACATGATTTCCGCTAAGATGGGTCATGGAGAGTCTCTTACCGTGCACCTGCAAAAGATGCAAAGGTATGTCGACCGCCTTCGCAAGTTAAATGTTGACTTCGGGGAAGACTTGGCGATCGACATGGTGCTTCACTCTTTGCCTCCGAGATACAATCAATTTAGGATGACCTACCACATGAACAAATAGGAGGTCACCCTAAGCAAACTCCAAGGTCTCTTGAGGGTTGCTGAGAGCAACATCATAGACAAGTCTGTTGCACCAACTCCCAATCGACCCGCTGCTCCTGTCTTGGCTATTGGTCAAGGGAAGGGAAAGAAGAGGAAGGCTTCGTCTAAGAACTATCGCAAGGTGAAAGCCCGAGATGGTGCCTCCTCTAGTGGGACCAAAGTTGATCCTGCTAAGCCCTGCCCTAACCCAAAGGAGGCAGAGTGCCACCACTGCCACAAGATAGGACATTAGAAGAGAAGCTGCCTAGAGTACCAGCAAGCCATCAAGGAAGGAAAGATCAAGCCATCTTTCGCAGGTATATACACAATTAAATCTAACGATTCTAATCATGCTATTTCTTGCGTTCTTGATACCGGTTGTGGTTATCACATTTGCTCTAATGTGCAGGGACTAAGAAGAAGTAAGGATGTGGAGCAAGGAATAATCAATCTAATCATGGGGAACAGAAGATCGTCGCCTGTGACCAAGATTGGAGTGTATTCTTTAGTGCTTAGGAATAATTTATGTTTAGATTTGAACAATTGTTGCTATTCGCCAGAAATGGCTAGAAACATCATTTCATTTCATGGTTTGTTTAGACAAGGTTTTAGATTTTCTTTTAATAATGAGAATGGTTCTATTTTGGCTTATCTAAATGGTGTCTTTTACTTTGAAGCTATACCATGTAATGGAATTTATGAAACTGTTATGATTGTTGATAACTTAGGAAATGATGTTTTAAACATAGATTCTTCCACTAGTATGGATAAAGCATCCTTGTGGCATTGTCGTCTTGGACATGTCAACAAGAAACGCATAGCCCAACTCCAAAAGGATGGAGTGTTGGATTCATTCAACCTTAGGGAAGATGAAACCTGCGAGTCTTGTTTGCTTGGAAAGATGACTAAATCACCCTTCACGAGCACGTGTGAAAAGGGTGAGGGTCTATTGGACCTAATACATACCGATGTATGTGGATCGTTTAGATCAACCACGAAGGATGGGAACCGCTTCTACGTGACTTTTACCGATGACTATAGTAGATATGGGTATATCTATTTAATCAAGCAAAAGTCAGAAACCTTTGAAAAGTTCAAAGAGTTAAAGAATGAAGTGGAGAATCAATTGGACAGGAAAATCAAGATGCTTCGATCCGATCGAGGAGGAGAGTACCTAAGTCTTGAATTCCACGATTATCTCAAGGAGTGTGGAATAGTTTCACAATTGACGCCTCCTAGGACACCGCAGTTGAATGGTGTGGCAGAAAGGCGTAATCGAACCTTATTGGACATGGTTTGCTCTATGATGAGTCGTGCTTCACTACCTATCTCTTTTTGGGGGTATGCCTTAGAGACTGTCGCCCATATCCTTAACCGAGTCCCTACTAAGAAGGTTACCAAAACACCTCACGAGATGTGGACAGGGAAAGCTCCCTCGTTAGCACATATCAAGGTTTGGGGTTGCGAGGCTTTCGTAGGATGAGATACTCACGACAAGCTCGAACCTCGAAGTGAGCGATGTATTTTCATCGGCTACCCGCAGAAATCCTTTGGATATCTCTTCTATAGACCGAAGGACAATGTTGTCTTCGTTGCGAGGATAGGAGTTTTCCAAGAGCGAGAACTCATAAGCCAAGGAGATAATGGGAGGCAAATCGAACTTGACGAGATTCAAGAGTCGATAGATGAAGGAACCTCTACCGCTGGCACTCAACCCGAGGAGGAAACTCCGGTTGAACCGATTGACGAGTCCTTACCTCTTAGACGTTCCGATAGAGTTAGAGTTCAACCCCAGTTTTATGGTTTTCATATTACTACCGAAGGGGACACGTATATTAGTGATGGTACACTAATAAATCTTGATGAACCTAATAGCTATAAGGAAGCCATGGCATGCCTGGAGTCTGCAAAATGGAAAGAGGCAATGGATAGCGAGATCCAATCCATGTATGATAACAAAGTTTGGAATTTGGTTGATAATGTGCCCGGACGTAAGACCGTTGGGTGCAAGTGGATCTTCAAGAAGAAGACCGATGTGGATGGAAACGTACACACATATAAAGCGCGATTGGTCGCGAAGGGCTTTACTCAAACTCCCGAAGTTGACTATGATGAGACCTTCTAACCAGTTGCGAAGATAAAATCTATTAGAGTGATGCTAGCGATTGCCGCATTTCATGATTATGAGATTTGGCAAATGGATGTCAAGACCGCTTTCCTTAACGGAAAGTTGGCTGAGGATGTTTACATGGCTCAACTAGAGGGGTTTGTGGATCCGAAGCATCCGAATAGAGTGTGTAAGCTTGAGAAGTCCATTTATGGACTTAAGCAAGCGTCTCGTAGATGGAATCTTTGCTTCGATGAGAAAGTCAAAGAGTTTGGATTTATACGAAGAGAAGATAAATCTTGTGTATATGTCATAGCTAGTGGGAGTATAGTAAGCTTCCTCGTTCTATATGTCGATGACATATTACTCATAGGAAACGACATCCCATCTCTTCAGGAAGTTAAGTCCTGGCTCGGGAAGTGCTTCGCTATGAAGGACCTCGGAGAGGCTTCTTACATTTTGGGAATAAGGATAGTGAGAGAAAGAAGTAAGAGACTAATTGGACTTAGTCAAAACACTTACTTAGAGAAGGTACTAAAACGTTTTAGTATGGAAAACTCGAAGAAGGGAGAATTACCGATACAAATTAATGCCAATTGAGTAAGACTCAAAGTCCGAGTACCGAAGCTGAAATAGCAGAAATGATCCGAGTACCATACGCTTCCGCAGTTGGCTCAATCATGTACGTTATGACTTGTACTCGCCCTGATGTAGCCTTTGCTTTGAGCATGGTTAGTAGATATCAAGGAAACCCTGGCAGAGCCCATTGGATTGTGGTGAAGAATATCCTTAAGTACCTTCGGAGGACGAAGGAATGGTTCTTAGTCCTCGGAGGGAGTGATGACTTGAAGGTGCGAGGGTATAGTGACGCCAGCTTTCAGACCGACAGGAACAACTACCGTTCGCAGTCGGGCTGGGTCTTTACCCTGAATGGAGGAGCAGTGACTTGGAAAAGTTCCAAGCAAGAAATCGTAGCTGATTCAACGTGCGAATCAGAGTACATTGCAGCAAGCGAAGCGTCGAAGGAGGCAATATGGCTGAAGAACTTCATCGGTGATCTTGGAGTTGTACCTGCCATAAAGGAGCCCATGGAGATTTTTTGTGATGATGAAGGAGCGGTTGCCTTGACCAAGGAACCGAGAGATCATGGTAGATCAAGACATATCGACAGAAAATATCACTTTATTAGACATCGTGTAGAAGAAGGACAACTCGTAGTGAAGAGTATCATCAGAAGATAACCCAACAGATCCGCTTACGAAGGGACTGAGTAGGGTTAAGCACTTGCAGCATGCTAGGAGTATTAGGCTGATGGATGATGTTAGCATAGATTAGATAGTAGCAAAAACGTGTAATAGATAAATGTAATTAACATTTGATGATTAAATAAAGGAGTTTTATTTATGAGTAATGTTACTGTCTTATGTTAATTGTTTAACTATTGTTTCATTTTGCATGTTTTGACTTCCAAAATAATTGAGTTTATTAAGAATAATCGAATTATTCAAATTGTCCACAATCGTTCATATGTTGGAAGTAGATATGAATGAAGATTGTCGTGAATTGGTGCGTAGATTGTCTAAATGGTATTAGACATAGCAAAAGATTGTTGTGACGTTCATGAGTGCTTATGAACTGGTTTTGAGCATTGGAACAAACCCGTGCTTGCTGGAATCACCTTATGGAATATGATGTAAAAGGATGATCGCAAGACGATAATATCATATAGTCTTAAAACCTAGATATATGGTTTGTTATTTGTTAATTGATTGTACATTGATAATGCGAAAACGCATCAGCAACTCGGTGTTATAAAACGCATTGTTGTGTATAGTTAGTTAATGAATAAGTATATTAGGCAAGTATTTGACCCGGTTGTGCATGGTCCTTTTGGGTTGCCTTCACCATAGCAACTTGATAGGATGATTTATTAAGAGAGAATAAATATTATTAATATATTATGGGAATAATATAAAGAATAATAATATTGTTATTTGATTAATATAAGTCATAAATTAATTGGTATTAATTTGGTGACTTAAAGAGATTAATTAAATAAGAGGGTATAAACTGTCAATTGTTTGATAGTTAAACAAACTTTAGACTGTAAATCCATATTGGATAGGGGTGGACGGATTCTAGAAGCTAGAGATAGCTTAAAATCGTCCAAGGCTATCTAAGGAATGGATTTGGATTGCTTTAAGAGAAGATTATCCAATTAGGGTTAAAGCTGTAACCCTTAAGGAGTCTACAAGTATAAATAGACCCCATGGCAAAGGGAAATAGGCACTTGATCTAAAGTAGAGAACCCCTGTCCGAATTCCTCCCCTCTCCTCTCTCTCTCTCTCTCAAATCATCCTCCTTTGCTATTTGGTGTTTGTAAGCCATTAGAGGAGTGACAATTGTGACTCTAGAGCTCCAAGACAACAAGATCAAACAAAAGATTCAAAGGTATGATTCTAGATCTGTTTTGTATTGTTCTTATACCTAACTAGTCATTAGAAGTCTTGGATTCAAAGCATGTTTAATTAGAAAGCCTAGATCCAAGCATTAGGGTTTTGCATGCGCACATAGGAAAGTTCTTATGGCCAAAATCCATCAGTATTGTGGGTGGACTCCCTAAAATAATATTTTTAATAAAAGAAGAAGATCCATAGGATAAATCCTTAGGAATATATAGGAGAAAACCTACTGACAAGTATCATGGAGAAATCCCTGAACAGGTACTGTAAGCATAGATGATCCTTATGGTAAATCCTTAAGAATAAAAAAGATAATGAGGATGTGAAATTGGGTTAATTGTTTGATAATTAAACATATTAATTATATTATTGTGGGTTGAAAACCCTATATAATCACCAGGTTTCCCAACCTGACCCACTTAGTCTGTTGTATCACAGGTAGCAATATAAAAGATACATTATGCTGAGAGATTTGAGAAGTATTAGGCTACTAGTCTAATTACCGTAAGGCTTGTAATATTTTGTTATGCTTATGTTTATGTATTGACGATGATATCTTAACGTTTTGATATAAATAAAATACATTTCTTCGAAAATGCTTTGATAATATTATTATCATGTTTTTAGGAAAAAATTCTCAATATTATTCTTAAAAAAAGATACTCTGATTTTAAATAAGCATATACAAAGCGGTATTTTCTGACTATGAAATTGGGGATGTCACAGTTGGATAGCTAAAATTTTGTTTGATCTTGAAATTAAGTTTTTAAATGCTTCTGATATATATTGTGATAATGATTCTACAATAAATTTGGCTCAAAATCCTCTGTTTCATGAGAGGGTTAAGCATTTTGAGGTTGATGTTCATTTGTAAGGGAAAAATTTCAAAATATGTTGCTAAACTTGTTAATATTGAGTCTGATAAAAATATTGTTGATATTTTTACAAAAGGGTTGTCATTTCCTTAACAAAATTTGTTTTCATGAAAATTGGGAATGTTGGATCCTTTTTTTAAACTGTCACTTAAATATGTTTATGACATTTTTAGTTTGAGGGGAGGTGCTGAATTAACATATGTCTTTTTTCAAACTAAAATTGGCTTGATTTTTTATTATTTACGTTTTGGATATTTTATAAATGGTTTTATGTTTTGGGGTATATTTTGTATGTTTTGTGTTTGTTGTAGTGTTGCAGGTAAAATTGTTTAAAAGTCCCGCGGGTTGATTTCGGATCATGGATAACCCATGGGTGCTAGTTTGGATTTTATATAATGCTCGTTGGGTCGTTTCAACTTCATTAATACATAAACACTAACATATCTTCACTTGTTTTCTCTTTTGATTAGGGTTTCTATAACACCCGAAATCCAGAATGCCAATTAAGGAAAGAAAAAACCCCAAGTCAAGAGGTTTACTCGTCTAGTCCAGGGGGATGACTCGACGAGTAAGAGCGAGTTTTGGGACGTGGGTTAAGTGACCTACTCGACGAGTTGGAAGACCAAATCATCGAGTTGGTATGGGGTTGGGAAACCCTAAATTCGGGCTTTTGTTCCCTATTTAAGCATCTTATTCTCCTCCTATCAGCCTCATTTCTAGCCTACCCTGCCCAAACCTTAATCCATAAAACCCTAGTGCCTTCCATGAGCTTGTGAGCCATATATGAGTGTTTCTTGAGTGCTTGGAAGCTTGAAGAAGAAGGAGAAGCCTTGGGGATACAAGAAGAGACTAGTAGATCCCGAAACCTCTTGCACTCCTCATCATTTCCTGGTAAGAAAGTTCCAACCTTGATCATTATGCACTTAAATCTCTTCTTTGTCACTTTATGAGGGTTTTTGGTCCAAGTATCCTAGCATGTGAAGAATGGACGTCCCAAAGGCTTATATTTCCAGATCTAGAACCATTAAGGGTTGTTAATGCATAAAGGTGCAAACTTTATGCCATAGAAGTCCCCATGCAAGCAACATAGTGTTCTTTTGGCCTCTATAGCTCAAAAGGTCATGTATGGAATGAATAAAGGCATGAGCTTTGCATGGTTATGAGATGTTTGGGTCCAGATCTATGTTTGGATGCATTAGTTTGATGTATGGTTTGCTTGTGGACCAAGATCTAGGTCCTTAAGAGTTAGGGTTTGATTAAAATCCTTTATTCAAGGGTATTAATGGGTAAAGTTGGAAACTTTCCCCTTCTAAGGTCATTTACTGAGTGTATTCGAAGTTTGGAGTTGGGATCTGAAGTATAGGGGCTTAATCCATTAAGATAGCCCAAACAGACTAAGGGACTTGCCGAGTCCAGGGAGGAACTCGACGAGTCGAAGTGAGTTGTCCCGTTTTCTGTATGGAGGAACTCGACGAGTCTGAGGAAGGACTCGACGAGTTGATTCGATAAATCGCGACCATGAGTAGCTTGGGAACTCGGCGAGTCAGGGGTTGACTCGACGAGTTGGATCATGGTTTCAGGATTCTGAGTCTTAGAACTCGACGAATTGATGGAGCAACTCGACGAGTTGAGTCAACTCGAAGCGTTGACTTTTACCGCTGACTTTGACTTTGAACAAGATTGACTTAGTTTGACTTTTGAGGGCATTTTTGTCTAAGTGTTATTTTGGTGCTGATAGCTTGGGGAGCCGAAGGATCAGCAGTCCGGGAATTGCCGGTTAGCAGCCATAGGAGTATCAGCAGGACTTCCGTAGTGCTAGGTGAGTCTCCTCACTGTTTGTATGGGTCTAAGGCACCAATGCCGGTCCATTTATTTTATGTATGATAGGAAAACTCGGGGGTTAGCCCTAAGCATTGTGCATGAAAGACTAAGAGGTGGATCCTGACACACAGTATGTTATTATGTATGGTAATAAGACTTGGGGGTTAGCCCTAGGCAATATGTATGAAAGACCAGGAGGTGGCTCCTGGCACACTGTATGCTATTATGTATGAAAGACCAGGAGGTGGCTCTTGACACACTATATGCTGATTAGCTAAGTATAATAGTATGTATGCTAGTTGTCTTTGTGATGCTTGCATGGAAGGCCATGAAAATGGCTCTAGGCACTTGTCTGTGAGATCGAGGAGGTGGCCCCCGACTTGGCAAGAAAGACCACGTGGCGGCCCGTGGCATAACAACAAGACTATGTGCGGCACATAGCACCTTATTTGGTATATGATTGATATGTATGGCTCACAGTATGTATGTCATGTATGGCCCAGTTGATATGTATGGTATGTGGTATTTGGGGAACTCACTAAGCTTCGTGCTTACGGTTTACAGTTTTGGTTTAAGGTATCTTCAGTTTTTGGATAAGGAGCTCGGGATGATCGCATTGCATTCACCATATTATTCCGCATTACGTGATCTTTGGGATTAGACTCTGATATTTATTTTAAATGAAATGTTTTCAATGTTTGGGGACAAAGTTACTAAGTGTTTTCTTATATTACAAATGAAATTTTTGGTCTTAAATTTTAGGATGTTACAGTTTCTATAAACTAAGGTTTCTAGTTTCTTCAGTTAACTCTTTTGTGTTCTTAGGAGAGAGTAGAGCAGGTTGATGTAGTGAGTTTTTGTTGTAAAAGTAATAAACCACTAATCTATGCAATAAAAATAGATTGTTCATGTTGTAAAATATCTTTGTTATTTTGAACAAAGACCTTCATTGGTTTTTGATGTAGTAACTTTTGACTGCGCAACCCAATAGATCTTATTCGTATCATTTCCATCGCTCCACATAAATTGTCGCCTTAGTTTTTTTTTCAAGGGAAAATGAATTATAAACCCAATGAAGTTTCCAAACCATTCAAAAAACCCTCAATTTTGTCTGTTCAAGAAAACCCAACAAACTTAACATTTTGTCTAAAAAAGCCCAACTAAATTACACTTCTCATTTAGGGTCAACCGGTTAATGAAAGTCAACGAATGACATGGCTTATGACGTGTAATTAAATATCGGAAAATGACTTGTAAGACTAACAAAGTTTTAAAACCGTTCAAAAAAACTCAATCATGTTTTGTCTGTTGAAAAAACCCAACGAACTTACACTTTTGTTCAATTCTCATTAGAGGCAACCAGATTCATTGGGTATACAACTAGTTGGCAAATGACATGACATGATATTTAATGACATGGAATAAACATATTAGAATTGTCCTTTATATATCGATTTAGGGCTTGGAGAAGAGAAAAACGAACGACGTTTGTGTTCGATCTCTTATAATAGCTACTTCTTCTTCTTCCTCTCAATCGTTGATGTCCAACTCAAGATCCACAAAGAATATATTTGGCGATGTAAACTCTTGTGGATGTAGACGCCCTTCTCAGATTTGGACATCTAGATGGAGTATCATCCAGAGATAATGTTTAGGGCTTGTTCGAACAAATGGCTAAGTGTAATTGAAAGCTTTATCACGTCCATTTTAATAAGTTTTGTATTTGAAAGAAACCAAATAAATAGATAGAATATGGACATGATAAAACTTTCAATTACACTTACCCATATGTTCGAACAAGCCATGAACTTTGCTTGAACAAGCCCTGAATTTTTTCTTTAGATAATCCTCTGTTCTAGATGTCCAAATCCAAGAAGGGCGTCCACATCCACAAGGGTTTTCATCATCAAATATCTTCTTTGTAGATCTTAAGTTGGACATCAACGTTTGAGAAGAAGAATAAGAAATAGCTACATGAGATCGAACACAAACGTTGTTCGTTTTTCTCTTCTCCAAGTCCTGAATCGATCTAAAAAGGGCAATTCTAATATGTTTATTTTATTTCATTAGATATAATGTCATGTCATTTGCCAACTAGTTGTATACCTAATGAATTTGGTTGCCTCTAATGAGAATTAAACAAAAACGTAAGTTTGTTGGGTTTTTTTCAACAAACAAAGCATGATGAAGTTTTTTGAATGATTTTGAAACTTCGTTAGTCTTACAAATTATTTTCCGATATTTAATACACGTTATAAGCCATATCATTCGTTGACTTTCATTAGCCGGTTGATCCTAAATGTTAAGTTCGTTGAATTTTTTTGAATAGACAAAAAAATTAAGTTTTTTAAACGGTTTAAAAACTTCGTTGAGCTTATAAGTCATTTTTTTTTCAAATATTTTTTTTGTTTTTTTTTTTGAAAGAGACAAATATCTTTTTTGTTATGTACATGAGAGCTTTACCATTGATTTTCACATTAATATTTTTTTTTGGTGATTTCAATTTAATTAAATTCTTTGACAGTTGGGAATTTAAATATACTAATGAAATTTTAAACGCACAGATCAAAGAATCAAATCACATCATTTATCCATGTTCTAACGAAGCTTAAATTTGATGAATATGAATACAATAACGTTGACGAATGTTTTTGGTCAATCCTATTAATGACCACATATTTAACGGGCCAGCTCAAACTTTGACTCCGCAGATGGGAGTGGGAGCCATGTCTCTTCGGTAGATTCAAAAACCCTTTTCTCAGGTGGACACAACATTACAATTTACATTATTACTAATCCACTATTTACAAATCTACACCCCACTGATCCATTCAATCGACTTCCTCAATCCTCATCGAGTCTTTGTCTTGTTCTCTGTTAACGGAGACGATGAGTTTCCGGTTTAAGTTTCCGCCACCGCTGCCGCCGTCTTCTTCAATTTCCCTTAGGAATTTATTCATCTTCTTCGTCTGCATCATCATGTCCCAGAAATCCAACGCTCAAACTCCGCGAACTGATCCTTCGGAAGGTACTATCACTACTCTCTCTGTCACTCCCTCATTAGATCGACTACGAGTTTAATCTGATTAATATATCAGATTTGAGCTTAATTATCAGTTATCTGGATCGATTACGAGCTCACGATGCTGTATTTTGATACAATCGGTTCATATTCGTATATTCTGATCATTTGACTTGATTCACCGTGCTGTTCTTAGTTGAAACCAAATCGAAAATGTTGAAGCATCAGATATTCAGATTGAATTAACAAGAATTAGTATCCAGATTTCTCGTTCTTCCATCTGTTCATGTCGGCTTAGCTGTCCCGTCCGTCGGCTCAGCTCATACTTGCCGAATAGGGAGTTGTCAGCCATCTGAATAGTCCAAAAATTGGATAATTTCGTAATATAATAATGTCAGTACTTTTCATACATAAAAAAATAAAAATAAAATAAAAGGATATATGTATACATTGTTAACTTTAAGAAGCTGTGAGTTCAGTTAAGACACAATCTACATTTATTCGAAATAACTTTCACAAACATAAATTGAAAAAAATATGTAGTGCAATTTATTGTTAAAAAAAATAGAATTATGAATGATGAATTGTTGAATTATTATATGTATGTATTTTGTATTTTGTATTTGATATTAGACAAAGAAATAATAATAACATTATAAGTGCAAATTTAATTTCAAAGCAGAAAGACTAAAATAGTTATTTGATTCTAAGTTTCACACTAACATTTGCAGGTCAGACTTGCCAACTTCCTTTTTAGGATGTAATTGACTTCAAAATCATAATAAAGTCTTGGACATTGATTTAAGGAATCGTCGAAGATATTTGGAAAGAGGACCTTTTTAACAACTTTCCTCATAAATTAACAAATTTCACACTTATTTGAGCATCTAGTTTTTACGTTTTTTTAATCATAAATACAGTAATAAATATTTTTGTCAATCCGATCCAAGCTACCTAAATTTGACATTTTTTTATATATCAATTAGCACAATAATATTTTTTTTGGTCAAATTTAGTGGATATGTATTTTACTAAAGCAATTAAATATCGAAGAAAATTCTATTGTTAACCTGCTATGGCAAATGATAGCAAATCAAAGTGGCCGACAAAATAAAATATATCAAACTACAAAACTAAATTGTCAAAATTTGTGACATTTATATATTTTTCCCTAATAAAAGCTTAAAATAAAAATCATTTGATGCAATTTTCATAGGATTTCGATGATACTTTTTATTCGGGATGCTAATGATTTAATTTATAAATTTATATTTAGATATTTTAAGAACTTTATTAAATATAAAACAATATGTCTAATTGACGTAATTGTCCATCAACCATATGAAAGACTCTTGCAAGTATTGCTAAATGCTAACGACACACGTCTTGCTATGAAGCGGTGCAATCTTATATTGTTCTTTGACCTTGACTATATTTGTCATAAATAGTCTTTGACCTTTAAGGTATTCTTTAGCTTCATTTACTACATCTCTATCTATTTTAGAACTACAACAGTTCCTTCAACTCATTTCAATATATATATATATATATATATATATATATATATATATATATATATATATATATATATATATATATATATATATATATATATATATATATATATGTTTCTAAGTTAGTAAATATGTTTATTTCCAAACAATACTAACTTACGTTTATGAATATTGAATCTCTTAGTTAGAGGTGTTTTATTAGATATAACAATAATAAAATATCGAATTAACGACCATTAATGTTTTTCCTTGTCTCTCCAAAGTCCAAAGTATTGCGTTTTTGAATTAACGACCATTAGAAATGGTGTAACCGTATACATATTGCGTTTTTGTCTTTTTCTTACTTTTATTTATTTATTTAAACTAGGTGTGAGACCCATGTATTACATGAGTTTATTTAAAAGAAAAACTAAATACAAAATTTTAAAAATTTGAGAAGTTTGAATTTATAAAAAAAATGAGAAAACATTAAATTATAAAAATTAAAGTGTATTTTTTTCTCTTTTAAATTTAAACATATAATCTAGATAAATAAATGAAAAGTTAATGAATCTTTAATTTAGTAATTTTGAAATTTAAAGGAAAGTTTATTAATGAAATTGATATGCATTTATTATGGTATATATTATCTAGAATTTAATAAAAATAAAAAACCATAAAAGGACATGTAGAATTAAAATTAATTTAAAATAACCACAAAATTACATGTGACAAAATAAATGAGAATGTGATATATGACAAAAGGATCTTTATTTATTAGGAGAATTTATTTATTTATTTATTATGACATTTGTGACAAAATAAATAAATAAGAATTTATTATGACATTTGTGACATATAACAAAAAAAATCTTAATTTATCAGTAAGGATTTAAATTTCTTTGACATTTTCAAAAGAAAAACCTAACAAAAAAAAACCAAAAGCCAAATAATGTATTTTAATGAATCCGGGTAAAACCGACGGGTTGCTAGACTACTGCTATGCATCTCAATCGTATATGCTAAACGAAACCTTGAAGGAATGAGCATCGATCGATGAATAAGCAATTGCTCCATTTTTTTTTTCAATCGAACAGTGAGAGCGTTAAATTCGATATTTCAACAATGGGATGTTCAAATTCCGATGGGGCAGTGGAACATAAGCGGAGAACCATGCAGCGGAACAGCGCTCGGATCAGATTTCGACAACGAGAACAGAATTGCAGCAATCCAATGCAATTGCACCTTCGACAGCAACACCACTTGCCATATTACCAAACTGTAAGTCTTTCGTCTTCTTCAATCAATCACTTTTCCGATTTAAGTTTATCAAAAAGCAACCCCACTTGTAGGATGTCCACGTGTAATTTGAAAGGACAATGTTGTAATAAGGGAAAAATGCTTTTTCTTGAGATTTCTCTATCTTTTTGTTTCCAGGAAAGTCAGTCAACTTAACAGGCAAGGGGTTATTCCTGAAGAACTTGCTGCTCTAACTTATCTTGCTGTGTTGTATGTATTTTTCTTTAACTTTTCAATCCTTTCTTTTTCTCAAAAGTATTAATCCAAATCAATCTTCATAATATCTTTCACTTCTGCAGAAAAATTGATCAGAATGCCTTCACTGGTACCTTGCCTCCATTCCTTGGAAATTTTTCTGCAATGGTGGTATTGTAAGTGTACGATTTTTATTTATTTAACTGGATAAAGTTTTGTTGAATCATTTAGTTTTACCTAATGTACATAAATAGAATCCAAGTTATATAATCTTAATCTGAAATGTTATACTCCTAGAACATTCTTTTGTTGCATGTGGCATAGCATGTTCAGATTTATCCCATCAAATATAGCATTCCAAAAATATATATATCTTAAAATTGTCGATTTTTTTGTCTTAATACTTTCATATTGACAACTTTTTTATTTTTGTTTCCTGAACAGGTCACTTGCCCACAATCAATTCTCTGGTCCCATACCCAAGGAGCTTGGAAATCTTAAAGAACTAAATATGTTGTGAGTTCCTTTTAATGTTATTTTGTATACAAATTTATTGTAGTCAATTTTTTTAAATTATAAAGAACTCTGTCCATGTATTTATAATTCTTTTACTCTTTGTTTATAAACTAAAATATGTTGTCTTTTTTATTGCAGGGCTATAAGTTCCAACAATTTTTCAGGAAGTCTTCCCCCAGAACTTGGAAACCTAGTCAACTTGCAGCAATTGTATGTTATTATTAGAATATATAAATTATATATGCAACAAGCATATTATATTATATAATATAATTTAATATCTGATTTTATATAAAATTTGCAGTTATCTAGACAGTTGTGGTGCTGGTGGAGAGATTCCCTCTACATTTGCCAACCTCCAAAATATGATTGTCATGTATTATTTTTCTCTCTCATTAATCTCTTTATTTTTTATGGGAAAATCATGGAATTATTATCAATATACATTGCTCTCACTTCCAATATAGGTAATGTACTTTATTCCTTTCCCATAATAGCAACATACTTACATCATACTGATTCTATAAGAAACATCTTTTAGTGGAAGGGCATTATGGGCATTATGTAACTTTGTTGTTATTATGGTTAAAAGTTGTAAGAAAATTGCTATTATTGTGTGAAAGATCAAATACTTTGCCTATATTTGTAAAAAGAGTAAAGTATGTTGTTATTTCATGTACTTTACCTTTTTTTTTTAGTATAAGTGAAAATCAAATACAACTTCTAATTATTTGCTTACTATGAGATATGTTATTGGTTTTCAGGTGGGCATCAGATAGCCCTTTTTCTGGAAAGATACCTGCTTTTATAGGAAACTGGACAAAATTAGTGAGCCTGTGAGTAAGAATAGTTATATCTCAAAATTTTAAGCTACAAAAAGTATCAGTTACTTATTTGTATTTTTTATTTGATAATTTAGGAGACTTCAAGGGAATAATTTTGAAGGTCCTATACCAGCTTCTTTTTCAAATTTGACCTTGTTGACTTCTCTGTGAGTTCAATTTTTCTCTCTATCTTTATCATTTATCTAAATTATGTGAGTCATGATATGTTTTTAAAGTATTGTGAATTAAATAAATTATCATAATTGACAATATTACTTACGCATATAATCAAACTAAACATATATGTAAATGACATAATTTTCTAGTTCATCTCTTGACTTTATCATGAACTACTTTTAAATTTATACATGAAATTTTACAGGCGAATAAGTGATTTGCAGAATTTCAGTTCATCTCTTGACTTTATCACCAACTTGAGGAACCTAACTGATTTGTAAGATGCGTAACATAAATCTCTTTCACACGATGTTTTCAAATCTTTACCAAATTACTAACCATTTTTTTCATCTTTTTAACCAGAGTTATAAGAAACGCATTAGTTTCAGGTCCTATTCCACCAAACATTAATCGATTGGAAAAGCTAGAAACACTGTAAGTTTTTCATGCAAATTGTAAACAAATAACTTTACACAATTCTCTAAAAGGCAAGAGATAATATCATATAATAATTACTGTATTATTTCTTTTTTGGTAGAGATTTAAGTTTCAACAATTTAACTGGTCCTCTACCACAAACATTAATGAATATGAGTTCCCTCCTTTCCTTGTAAGTTTTCATTACAATTTCTCTTACAATCCCATATACAATAATTTAACTGTTTTTTTTTTTTAAAAGTTATTATTATTATGTGTTGTGTTATTTGATGTGGTTAGGTTTCTTGGAAACAATAGCTTGTCTGGTTCTCTTCTTCCTGAAAAAAGTGTACGTCTTCAAAATATGTAAGTTGATTACAGCTACTTGAACATGTTTACTGTTTAAGTTAATTTACTTTTTTCATTTTCTTGATTTAACAAGAAATTTATTTTGTAGAGATTTGTCTTACAATGAACTCTCTGGATCTTTTCCTCCGTGGGTGATTCCATCATGGGCAATGCCTAATCTGCAATTGTATGTTTACTTTCATGTTTCAATGTCACTTTTTTTAGATATCTTTATCACTGATATTCATTTTCTGCCCATTTTGTATGTCTTAATCCATTTCATTTGCAAAAGTGAACTTTTTTTTTTTTTGTAATTCTATTTATATATTGGAATGTTTATGTGTTAATTTCAGGAATTTGGTGGCTAATAACTTTAAATTTGACAGCACAAACACAAGGTAACCAATCAATGTCTTTTTTTTTTTTTTTGATTTTTTAATTCTTATTTCTGTTTGCAGTATTTTCCCAGGATTAGTTTGTCTTCAGAGAGACTTTCCTTGCAACAGGAACACAACAGCACCTTGTAAGTTGCTCATTATTTCTTTCCATTCTTATCTTCTTCACTTCATTATTTTCACTCCAACTTATTATTATTTTTTTTAATTAATAATCTTTATTACTTTCTAAAGATACCAGCTTTGCAATCAAGTGTGGTGGATCAGGAGTAAGGGCAAATGGCATACAATTCGATACAGAAAACTCTACAGCCTTGGGACCCGCATCCTACTATTTATTTCAAGAAAAATGGGCTGTGAGCAATGGGGGTATAGTAATTGACAGAAAAGACCCTTCATTCATACAAACTACATCAATCAAAGTCAACAACACAAGATACCCTGAGCTTTTCACAACTTCAAGAAAATCTCCTGGATCCCTTAGATACTATGGTTTAGGCCTTCAAAATGGTCCTTACACCATAACCCTTTTCTTTGCTGAAACTGTCTTCAATTTAACCACAAGCATCTGGAAGGGTCACCCCAGGCGCCTCTTTGATATTTACATCCAGGTTAGACTGCTATTTTAGATTATATAATTTTTTTTTTCCATTTTTTATTAATGAGGGTATTTTGGTCTTTTTTTTACAATGTTCTTCAGGGACAACGTGAACAAAGGGATTTTGATATATCAAAGGAAGCAGGTGGTGCTGGAATAGCTCTAGAAAAGAATTATGATGTTACAGTGACACAAAATCATATTGAAATCCATCTTTTTTGGGCTGGAAAAGGGACTTGCTGTATACCTGAACAGGGAGATTATGGTCCTTTAATTTCTGCCATCAGAGTTACCCCTGGTAATAATCAGAAAATGCATACATATTCTTTTATCTCATTTTGATTCTAATGATTTCTGATTTTTTTTAATTAGGTTTCAAAGTGAAGGGTAATTCTTCAAATAATACTGGAATAATAATTGGTGTCATAGCTGGTGTGGGATCTGTCTCCCTTATTTTCTTAATTTTTGGTTTATTATACTTGAAAAGGAGAAGGTCAAAAGACGAGGAAGAAGAAGGTAACTAACAATTATATCAGTTATTATTATTATTATTGTATAGGTGTGTTTGGTATGCAATTCCATAAATTTTCTAATCATATTTCTTTATTTTTTTTGTTTTCACAGAAATTCTTGGCATTGGACCAAAAGTAAATACTTATAGCTATGCAGAACTGAAAACTGCAACTGCAGATTTCAGTAGTTCAAATTTCCTTGGAGAGGGTGGTTTTGGACCTGTTTACAAGGTTTTTCTTTATCTATTAAGTTTTCTGCATATACTCCATTAGTTTCTTGTTAAAAAAAAATAATAATGAGGTTTATTAATATGTGTCACAGGGGATATTGAATAATGGAAATGTAGTAGCTGTGAAGCAACTCTCAGTAGCGTCCCACCATGGAAAGAGTCAATTTATAACTGAAATTTCCACCATTTCATCTGTCCAACATTGGAACCTTGTTAAGTTACATGGTTGTTGTATTGAAGGAGCTAAAAGGCTCCTTGTTTATGAGTATCTCGAGAACAAAAGCCTTGATCAAGCACTCTTTGGTATGCAAAATTCAAAAATCTTTATATACCTTTTATTATCTTTTAATCATAATGCTTCACATATCTTAAACAAAAAGAAAATGAAAAGAACATACGACATATATTCCCTTTTCCTAATAAATGTAACTACATTCTTAATATGACTACGGTGTTAGAACACTTGCATCAAACAAAAACATTTGATATAAACAAACGACTGATTTACCCTTGTGTGTAAATAACGATAGAAAAACAAATATGAAAATCAAAATCAAAATCTAAGTATGTTGATGTGTTATAATAGGTAAAAGGAATGTGCAAATCGATTGGGCGACACGTTTTAATATATGCTTAGGAACAGCAAAAGGTTTGGCTTATCTTCATGAAGAATCAAGGCCAAGAATTGTGCATCGCGATGTGAAAGCAAGCAATATCTTACTCGATGCTGATTTATCCCCCAAAATTTCTGATTTTGGATTAGCAAAACTATACGATGACAAAAGAACCCATATGAGTACTCGCGTCGCTGGAACCATGTCAGTTTTTTTTTTTTTTTTTTTTTCACGACATTATAATAATAGTTTATTAAATAACCCACTAATATTATATTTATTTTAATATATGTTAGTGGGTATCTTGCACCGGAGTATGCAATGCGTGGACATTTAACATCAAAAGCTGATGTTTTTGGATTTGGAGTTGTGTGTCTTGAGATTGTTAGTGGGAGGCCCAATTATGAGGACAAACTCGATTCCGAACAAAAGTATCTTCTCCAATGGGTATGATCAAAATAAATTATTATTATTTTTTTCTAAATAAAAATCCCTTCATTATAATCAACATGTTTGTGGTGTTTCAAGGCATGGAGTCTATATGAAAGCAACCGAAGCCTAGAGCTTGTAGATCCATCTTTAACATCTTTTGATGAACAAGAAGCTACACGTATGATAGGAATAGCTCTCATGTGTGTTCAAGCATCACCTTCTTTAAGACCCGCTATGTCACGTGTCATTGCAATGCTCTCAGGCGACATTGAAATAAGTCAAGTCACTACAAAACCAAGTTATTTAACCGATTGGGATTTCAATGATACCACCAACACTTTTTATGATGAAGAAACTCCTCCTTTTTCATCTGAAACTACAACCATCACTACAAATACAAATACAAATACAACCACAAGTACTTCTACGGGTATTGAGTCAACGTCATCACCTATAATCATGTCTGAGATGATCAACAATGGGAATTTAAGAGATGGAAGGTGACATATTTTCAGACACCGGGAACTTGTACATTGTATATTTTATAAAATTAGAATTCTTGAATTTGTTGTAATTAGTAGAGTAAGTTGAAGAAGTTCAATGATTGTATATGCAAAACCTAGTTATTTAATTGATTGGATGGGATATGTAGAGATTAGCAAATGTCCAAAACCAAAACTAGTCATGAGAAATAGTGATTCGACCTACCTATCTTTGTCAACGGATCGATATAAACAAATCAGTTTCAATTATAAACAGTTTTTAAACCGGATCAAAATTAGTCCTAAATCGAGTTTTTAAGAATATATATAGATCAGTTCATAAAGAGTCTCGTTTTTTTTGTTCCATTAGTTTTTATTAGTAAGTTTTTTTTTGTTAATATATTATTATTTTAATATGCAAAATAGAGTTCTAACAAAATAGTACTCATACCTTTACTTTTTTTTTTTTTTTTTTTTATTAACGTGATATATTAAAATAAAACTGTAATAATATTTTGAAAGATATTACGTGTTAATTTTCTTTTAACATTTATTTAACAAAAATATATTCTTACAAATTTTTTTTAATATTCGACTTTTTTCAATGTTTTTTTATCTTTATCTATCTAAAATGTTATATAAATCAAATCATCTTTTCAATTTGTCATTATCTAAGCATATACGGACGGATACAAGATTTCAAAGTAGGGTGTTATGGGAAAATCAGAGTTTGCATGATAGTAGAAATAATAAATGGAAATATTTCGAAATCTTTTGCATTGCATCTAGAAAAATCAAGGGTTGCACGTGTCACTGTGTGTCCTATGCTATTAAAATTTGAATAATAAAATTAATTGATATTGATATTTAAATAAATAAGAAAAAGATAAAGTATTATATGACCGTACTATTTTTAAATATGTTTAATTTTAAAAGTTGATATAAGGTTTTGTAGAATATTATATCGTTGATTTATATATATGAGATAATGACTTAAAAGGGTAATATATTTTTCGATTTGTACACATTTGGTCACTAACTTTTTTTTTCGTCTATATTTACCCCTTCAACTTGTTAAATTGTACACATTCAGTCTTTATGACTGGTTACTCCAAGTTTGCCGGGAAACCTAATATTATTACCACTAGAGTTTAGTCTATTATTCGCCGATACTAATTAATAGTCTAGCTATTATTACTATTATATAAGCGTTATACAATACTTATATAACCCATAATAATAGCCCAAATACTTATTATAAGTTCGTAATAACATTACTATAATTAAATAAAAGTTATATTAAAAATAGCGTAGGCGTAGCTCACTTACAGTGAGTTTTATAGAAAACCGGACTTTGCTTGGAGCAGCGTTCCTGAGCCGAAAAACTCTTCTTCTCGGAGCCGTCGAGCACTCCGGGACTTCCGCTTCGTGCTAGGGAGGTTCCCTAGGCTTTTCTGGGGGGGGTGTTTGGTGCTAGAGAGAGGTTCTAGAGAGAGAGAGTAAAAAAAAGAAAGAATATGAAAGGTGTGAAGAAAATGAGGGTAAAAGAGGTTCTATTTATAGGGTGAAATATGACTGAACTTGGTGCCACATGTCACCATATGGTGGCAAGACTTGGGGAGAAAACAATGACCAAGATTGTGCCACGTCATCCATTTTCGCACATCACACTTCCCACTTCTAAAATCCGTAACTTTCACATACGAGCTCCATTATTGACGTTCTTTATATTCATGCGTAGGTAAAAATAAGATCTACCACTTTCATTTTGACTCCGTCGGCTAATTCTCGACCGATCTTAAATTTAACATTATGAGGAGATTATATTGTTACATGTCTGCGTAAAATTCATAACTTCTACATACGGACTCCGTTTTCATCTGTCTTTTTACCGTTGAGTTCCTATTAATGAGATCTTCAATTCTCATTTAGGTCGCGTAGGCCAAAAATCGCTCGATCTAAAAGTCGAGTTTCGGGTTGTGCACTATTAAACCAAATCTTAGAAAATTCATAATTTATTCATACGAAGTCAAATTTGAGCGTTTTTGTTTTGTATGTTCTCGGATTAATGTATACTACAAATTTTGTTTAGATCATTAAGGCTAAAAGGTCCTCTATCGTAAATTCACTATTTATGTCTCCCGGTGCTGTGTCGGTTTTGCCGTAAAACTTCGACGGGTCATAACTTCTTCGTTATAACTCAGATTTTGGCGTTGTTTTATATGTACGGAACCCTTGTAACATATACTACAACTTGGTTAAGATTAATCCTTCTAAATAAATTTTCATCAAAAACTCATTTTTGACGCTCATTGTCTCTAAATTGACTAGTCCGGATCTGCGGGGGTTACAGCAATACAGATGCATTTGGACTTTATGGGACTAAAAGTGTAGATCTTGTTTGTTTTGGAAAGACTTAATGGATAAAGTTGGAAACTTTATCCATTTAGACCTTATGGGAGTGTAGATCTGGAATTTGGGATATTGACTTAATGGATCAAGTCACTTTACTCTTTGAATTAAGCCAAAGTGCAGTTTGCTTTTCCTGAGCGTGGGGCGTTTTCTGACTTTTCTCCATCGCGTCTGTTTTAAGCCTTAAACCCGATTATTTTGTTTTCTAGCAAAGCACATGGCGCTTCTTAAGTGCACACCACACTTTTTGACCAATTGTTGATTTTGACCATTGACCGTTAACTTTTTGGCCAGTTTGACTTTTGGTCAAACTTTGGTAGAATTAAACATTTAACTAAGGACTAGTATCAGTTTTGAATTATGTAGCTTGGGTTAGCTGTTCTGTTGCGGAGGTTGGTGTTAAGCTTCTGCTGTTTAGTTCATGTGAGTCTTCCCACTATACCATGCATGTTGCTAGACTATCTTTGTAACTTAACATGAAAGACCATGACACTTGCACCAAAGAACATGGGAGGTCCATGACACTTGTATGAAAGACCATGTGAAGGCCATGGAAGTCGTATGGAAGACTATGGGAGGACCGTAGCAACGAAGACTACAAGAGGGTTGCATCAGTGAGTGACCGTAAGACTGTGGGATGACCGCAACATTCACACGTTATGTATGTTCTGTATGGTATATATGATATTTTGGAAAACTCACTAAACTTTATGCTTATGATTTTATGTTTAAATGTTTCAGCTATTTCTGGTTCCAAAAGGAAGAGCCCGACCTGATTTCACCGCATCTCCTAGAGTTTATTTTCGCATTATCTATATTGATTTACTATAATATTTGAGAAATACATTTTACAATGATTGGCCTTTGAAAAAAAATTATATTGTTTTGGTGTTTTAAAAATGAAATTTTTTACTAGTAGTTTTGGGACGTTACATGGAGTCCATGTGTGTCGGGAACGAGTTATTCCTGATAAAAGACATAGTTGGTTGTATAATAAAACAAAAAAAATTCTTGGTTAATTGTATATAATCTAGAAGGTTAATTGCTAGACTATCTTTGTAACTTAACATGAAAGACCATGACAGTTGCATCAAAGAACATGGGAGGTCCATGACACTTGTATGAAAGACCATGTAAAGACCATGGAAGCCGTATGGAAGACTATGGGAGGACCATAGCAACGAAGACTACAAGAGGGCTGCATCAGTGAGTGGCCGTAAGACTGTGGGATGACTGTAACATTCACACGTTATGTATGTCCTCTACGATATATATGATATTTTGGGAAACTTACTAAAGTTTGTGCTTAGGATTTTATGTTTAAATGTTTCAGCTATTTTTGATTCCAAAAGGAAGTGCCTGACCTGATTACACCGCATCTCCTGGAGTTTATTTTCGAATTATCTATTTTGATTTACTCTAATATTTGAGAAATACATTTTACAATGATTCGCCTTTGAAAAAATGATTATATTGTTTTGGTGTTTTAAAATTGAAATTTTTTACTAGTAGTTTTAGGACGTTACATGGAGTCCATGTATGTCGGGAACGAGTTATTCCTAATAAAAGATATAAATGGTTGTATAATAAAACAAAAAAAATTCTTGGTTAAGTGTATATAATCTAGAAGTGTAATGACTTAAAGATGTTCTTGGTGCTACGTTATCACATTTTCCCATTTATGTTTAATCGATTCTTTAAACACAACAAATTAAATTAAAAAGTGTGTTTAGTCTTATTTAAACAAGTGTTTCATATTGTTTATTACCACTGTTTCAACGCAAAAAACAAAATATCACCGTCTATTTCAACACCAAAAATCCTAGAATCACTAAATTTAGCACCAAAATTTTCAACACCAACAAGTTTTAGTACAACATTATAATGATTAATCTCATACACTCGATACTCGTTTTGGACATTCAATATACCAAAATAAAGGTACTTCAAATGGAAAACAAAAACTCATAAATACCTTTTCATTTTGAGTTTGGATAAGTGACGATATCTTTGCTCAAAGTGGTATATCCTATTTTTCCAAATAGGTAAACAACTATGGTATGACATCCTATTAGTGAGGAATTGGAGTAATACCCGTAAAGACTCCTTGAGTGTTACGTAATCATATGAGACTCCGGACCCAACACAAATGCAACCCCAAATGCAGATTCGAAGCCACAACAAAATATCATATAACCATACACCTGATATTGAAATTATGTAAGGAAGATTCAAAGACACGACAACAACCCCTTCAATTTTTTACTAGATATTCCACATCTTTTCCTATGTTTTTATTTTTATTTTTATTTTATTTATTTATTTTTTTTCTAGCCCTACATTGTTACCATTGACTATTACATCAATCTTGTGGTAATGACTTGTTTCAGAAAAAGTAAAATGATAAATTGACGAATGTTTATGGTCAATGGGTCAACCGCTCAACACCATTGATTATGGCCTACATAATGGGCCAAATCAAATTTTGACCCTGCACGTGGAGCCTAGTCCCTCTTCAGTCGATTCAAAAACCTTTCGCACACATGAGAATACGAGATAGATACACATATACCCATTACATTGACACCCACTGGTCCATTATTCAATTGACTTGCTTCTTCTTCTCTCTCGCTTTCGCTCTCGTTTAACGGAGACCATGGGTTTCCGGTATAAGTTTCCGCCGCCGCTGCCGCCGCCTTCTTCAATTTCATTTTCGAAATTCATCATCTTCTTCCTCTGCATCATCATGTTCCAGAAATCCAACGCTCAAACTCCGCGAACTGTTCCTTCCGAAGGTACTCTCACTACTCTCTCTCTCTCCCTCTCTCATTAGATCGACTACGAGTTTGATCTGATTAATATATGAGAATTGAGCTTAATTATCAATAGTTTGGATCGATTCCGAGCTCATGATATCCTATATTTTGATACACAATCGGTCCATATTCGTATCTTCTGCTTCAGCTCATTTGACTTGATTCACAGTCTTGTTCTTAGTTGAAATCAAATCGAAAATGTTCAGCATCAGATATTCAGATTGAATTAACAAGAATTAGTATATAGATTTCTCGTGCTTCCATCTGTTCTCTAGATGTCGGCCTAGCTGTCCCGTTCGACGGCTCATACTTGCGGCGGATTAGGGAGTTGTCAACGATCGGAAAAGTCAAAAACTGCATAATTTCGTAATATAAATAATGTCCGTACTTTTCAATTTTCATAAATAAATAAATAAAGAGAAATAAGAGGGATATGTATGATTGTATGCTACTGCTGTCTACTTGTCTTATTGCTATTAATTAAACTTAACTTAATAAGAACCTATCGTTTAATTAAAAAAGCTGTGAGTTTAATACTAGTTTAAATTAAGACACAACCTACATTCCGAATAAATAATAATACTATGAAATAACTTTTTCACAAACGTAAACTGGAATTTAATGTTGAATATTGAAAAAAATAGATATAATAAGTGAAGTTAGAGACTGGAAACGTGGTCTTAAGAAAATAAAAAAAGAAGTTTTGAAATGATGAATTATTTAAATTTGAAATTTCATATTTAGACACATATATATGTATATATTTTGTATTTGATTTTAGACAAGAAACAATAACAACATTGTAAGTGCAAATTTAAATGCATACCAGAAAAGACTAAAACTGTTAATTTGAAGTTAACATTTGATGGTCAGATATTCACACTTGACTTTTAGGATGTAATCGATTTCTAAATCATAAAGTCGTGTACATGTCATTTCAGGAATCGTAAAAGAAATTTGGAAAGAAAAGACCTTTGAACAACTTTCCACATAAAATAATCATTAAATTCCAATTTGCTGAATTAATAATTATAAACCACTAACAAAATCTTTGGAAAATGATGACCTTTTAGCAACTTACCACACATATCTGTTTCAATAAAAATTAAATATTCTTCTACTTTTTTTTTTTTTTTTTTTTTTTTTTTTTTTTTTTCAATTTTTTTGTTTCCACCAACATCTTATACAAACAATTTTTATAAATATTACATAATAAATATTTCAATTTCTATAAGTATAGATAAATTAGTTAATTTAACGAACAAATTATTAAACATTTAATTAAAGGTTAAAATTAATAGAAAGATATGAAAAAAAAGCGAGGGTAATTTAAAACTGAAGATGCTCTTACATTTCTCTGAAATTTTCAAAAGAAAACCCTAACCAAAATCCAAATAACGTATTGATCAATAACCTATCGCTCTCTTTTATCGATTGAACAGTGAGAGCTTTGAATTCGATATTTGATCAATGGGATGTTCGAATCCCGAACAACGAATGGAACATAAGCGGAGAACCATGCAGCGGAACAGCGCTCGGACCAGATTTCGACAAGGAAAACGGCGTCGCACAAATCGAATGCAATTGTACCTTCGACAGCAACACCACTTGCCATATTACCAAATTGTAAGTCTTTCATCTTCTTCAATCAATCGCTTTTCCGATTTAAGTTCATCAAAAATCAACCTCTCACTTGTATGCCATTTCATTATGTACATGTAATTTGAAACTTGAAAGTGCCCTATAATAAGAAACATGAATGTATTATGCGATTCATTAATAAAGATAACAATACTTAACTGCAATAAATGGCAATGCCCTTTCCAATTTTATTATAGCCACATGTAATTTGAAAGAAGAATGCTGTAATAAGGAAAAAAATGGAAAGTACATAGCTATTTCTTGCATTTAGCTCATCTCATATGGAAGTGATCACAAGTTCTGTAAATAGATGAAATATTTGTGCAAATTAAAGATTTCAGTAATCAAACTTACCTAAAAGGGGGTGTTTTGGATGTGCATTTGTAAAATGCAAAACTCATTAACCAGTTTAGATATCTGTATGAACTATGATCATTGATGAAAGTTAAAAAGATTAAATCAGTTTTACCTAATAACAGCTTTTTACATGTTTCTGTCTTCTGTAAATGTAAATCATAAATGCTTTTTCTTGAGATTTTTCATCTTTTTGTTTTCAGGAAAGTCAGTAAACTTAGCAGGCAAGGAGTTATTCCTGTTGAACTTACTGCTCTACCTTATCTTACTCAACTGTATGCATTTCTCTTTAACCTTTCAATTCTTTATTTATTTATTATTTATTTTTTATCTTCAAAAATTATTACTAAAAGTTAATCTTCATAATAATATCTTTCACTTGTGTAGGAAAATTGATCAGAACAACTTCACTGGTCCCTTGCCTACATTCCTTGGAAATTTTTCATCAATGGTGGTCTTGTAAGTGTAGTATGTTTCTTTATCAATATTATTTATGTAAAATGACTACATTACCCTTAGTAATTTCTTTTATTTGTCTGAACAGGTCACTTTCCCACAATCAATTCTCTGGTACAATACCCAAGGAGATTGGAAATCTTAAAGAACTAGATTTACTGTGAGTGCCATTTAATATTGTTTGTTTTATAATAATGTATTTATAATTCTTTTATTGTTTGTTTATAACTTATAATTTTATTGTAGGGCAATTAGTTCCAATAACTTTTCAGGCAGTCTTCCCCCAGAACTTGGAAACCTAGTCAAAATGCAGGGCCTGTACGTTTTTATTACAATATTTAAATTATACATAACATGACACAATAATTTATATATATATATATATATATATATATATATATATATATATATATATATCTGAATGGAAACTAAATCATGCAATTTTAATTTTTAAAAAATTTGCAGTTATATGGACAGTTGTGGTTGTGGTGGCGAAATTCCCTCCACATTTGCCAACCTCCGAGAATTGCGTCACATGTATTATTTATTTTTTTATTTTTCTCTCCATTCATTAATCTCTCTATTTTTTAAGCCAAAAATTAGTTAGTATATGGGCAATTACATTTTTACCAATAATAGCAATGTACTTGAAATTTGCTACACTTTATTGCAACTACATATTGCTATTGTTGGTAAAAAAATATAAGTGTGGTGTTATTATATGTAAAAAATAAAAAATGTTGCCTATATTTGTAAAAAGAGCAAAGTACCTAGCAATTTCCTTCAAGTTGCCTTTTTTTTTTTTTTAGTTATTTGTTTGTTTTTCAGGTGGGCATCAGATAGTCCTTTTTCTGGAAAGATACCTGATTTTATAGGAAACTGGACAAAATTATTGAGACTGTGAGTAAGAATTGTTTTATTTATATCACACAATTTTAAGCAACAAAAGTATCATTTACTTATCTCCATTTTTTTAAATATATTTTAGGAGACTTCAAGGGAATAACTTTGAAGGTCCTATACCAGCTTCTTTTTCAAATTTGACCTCGCTGACCTCTTTGTGAGTTACTCTTTTTTTTTTTGTCTACATTCATGATTTATTTGATTCTGAATCTGTATAAATGAACTATTTTCATACATGAAATTATACAGGCGAATAAGTGATTTACAGAATGTCAGTTCATCTCTCAACTTTATCACCAACTTGAGGAACCTATCTGACTTGTAAGATGCATAACATAAATCTCTTTCACATGATGTTTCAACTTTCATATATATATATATATATATATATATATATATATATATATATATATATGTATATATATATATATATATATATATATATATATATATATATATATATATATATATATTCCAAATTACTTAACATTTTTCTTAATGTTTCAACCAGAATTATAAGAAACGCATTAGTTTCAGGTCGTATTCCAACAGACATTAATCGATTGCAAAACCTAGAAACACTGTAAGTTATTCATGTAAATTGTTAACAAACAACTTTACACAATTCTCTGGAGATAATATAATTATATTATTATAATATTTATTTTTTTGTAGGGATTTAAGTTTCAACAATTTAAGTGGCCCTCTACCACGAACATTAATGAATATGAGTGCCCTCACTTCCTTGTAAGTTATCATTACATTTTCTGTTACAATAACATATATATTAATTCAACTGTTTTTATTATTATTATTATTATTATTATTATTATTATTATTATTATTATTATTATTATTATTATTTGTTGTGTTTAGGTTTCTTGGTAACAATAGCTTGTCTGGTTCTCTCCTTCCTGACAAAAGCCCAAATCTTCAAAATATGTAAGTCAATTAGTGATTTATTATTATTATTTTTTTTTGTTTTCTTGATTTAATATAATTTTATTTTACAGAGATTTGTCTTACAATGAACTATCTGGAACTTTTCCTCAATGGGCGCTTCCATCATGGGCCATGCGTGATCTGCAATTGTACATTTACTTTTCAAAATTTAAATTTATTGATTATTGAGATCCAGTATGTGTCTACATTGTGCTGTTTTTTTTTTCCTTTTTTTTGTAATTTTATTAATATATTGAAATGTTTGCTTGTGTATTTCAGGAATTTGGTGGTGAATAACTTTAAATTTGATAGTACAAACATAAGGTAACTATTTAAATTCTCATTTCTATTAGGCATGGTCAACATTGGAAGATGTCACGGCTTTTAATTTTTATTAAAACAGTTATTTTATCGTTTCCACTTTTTTCATTACTTTAAATTTTATCTGGAGTGTAAAGGGTAGTCTTAAGTCTTAACTCTTAAATATCTTTGTTCACAACCCAACTCAACTCAATCTTTTTTCAAAAGCTTATTGTACAAATAAGCTATGAAAAGTCAAAAGATCTATGGTCAACGTTCCTTTTCTTTTTCTTATTATTTCTTTTTAACCTTGTTTTTCTTTATCTTCCATTTACAGTTACTTCCCAGGATTAAATTGTCTTCAACGAGACTTTCCTTGCAACAGAAACACAACAACACCTTGTAAGTTGCTCATTACTTCTTTCCATTCTTATCTTCTCTTCATTATTTTCACTCCAACTTATTATTATTATTTTTAATTAATCATCTTTTAATAATTTGTAAAGATACCAGCTTTGCAATCAAGTGTGGTGGATCAGGAGTAAGGTCCAATAACATAGAATTCGATACAGAAAACTCTACAACCCTGGGACCCGCTTCCTATGATTTTAAAGAGAAATGGGCTGTTAGCAATGGAGGTGTTGTAATTGACAGAATTAACAACGACCCTTCATTCATACAAACCACATCAATCCGAGTCAACAACACAAGATACCCTGAGCTTTTCACAACTTCAAGAAAATCTCCAGGATCCCTTAGATACTATGGTTTAGGCCTTCAAAATGGTCCTTACACTATTACCCTTTTCTTTGCTGAAACTGTCTTCAATTTATCCACCAGTGTCTGGAAAGGTCATCCCAGGCGCCTCTTTGATATTTACATCCAGGTTAGACTGCTATTTTAGATTTTTTTTTTCGTTTCTTATTAATGAGGGTATTTTGGTCTTTTTTTTACAATGTTCATCAGGGACAACGTGAACAAAGGGATTTTGATATATCAAAGGAAGCAGGAGGCACTGGAAGAGCTCTAGAAAAGAATTATGATGTTTCAGTGACACAAAATCATGTTGAAATCCATCTTTTTTGGGCTGGAAAGGGAACTTGCTGTATACCTGAAGAGGGAGATTATGGTCCTATAATTTCTGCCATCAGAGTTACCCCTGGTAATAATCATGGAATGCGTACATATTCTTTTATTTTATTTTGATTCTAATGATTTCTGATTTTTTTTTTAAATCAGGTTTCAAAGTGAAGGGTAATTCTTCAAATAATACTGGAATGATAATTGGTATCATAGCTGGTGTGGGATCTGTCTCCCTTGTTTTCTTAATTTTTGGTTTATTATACTTGAAAAGGAGAAAGTCAAAAGATATGGAAGAAGAAGGTAACTAATAATTATATTAATTATTATTATGTAGCCGTGTTTGGTATGCAATTATTGCAGATGGAATGGAGACAATTTTCTAAAGTGAAATAATTTTTTTTTAATATTTTTATAAGGACATGAAACATGTTTATATGCAATATATAGATCTTACCTGATTAAAGTTAATTATTATAAACTAACATGTATTTATTTATTTATTTATTTATCAGCTTACTTTTGTTTACTTTTTTAATTCTACATAACAAAAGACATGTCTCAATGACTCATTCCATTCCTTCAAACCAACCAAACAGACCCTAATGCCATATTCTTCCATTCTACACAATTAATTGTAATTCCATAGAAGTTTCTAATCATTTTCTTTACTTTTTCTTTTTTATTTTTCACAGAAATTCTTGGCATGGGACCAAAAATAAATACATATACGTATGCAGAACTAAAAACTGCAACCTCAGATTTCAGCAGTTCAAATTTGCTTGGAGAGGGTGGTTTTGGACCTGTTTACAAGGTTTTTTTTTTTTTAAATATATATCAAGTTTTGTATTAAACTTTTGTGAAAAATTAACAAATAATGAGGTTTATCAATATGTAACACAGGGGATATTAAGTGATGGAAAGATAGTAGCAGTGAAGCAACTCTCAGTAGCATCCCACCATGGAAGGACTCAATTTATAACTGAAATTTCCACCATTTCATCTGTCCAACATTGGAATCTTGTTAAGTTACATGGTTGTTGTATTGAAGGAGCTAGAAGGCTTCTTGTTTATGAGTATCTTGAGAACAAAAGCCTTGATCAAGCACTCTTTGGTATGCAAAATTCAAAAATCTTATACCTTTTAATTTTATTATCTTTTTGTGATAATAGTTCACATATTGTAAGTATGTTGCTGTTATGGGTTACATATTGCTATTATTGGTAAAAGTATGTTAATACGTTTCTATTATGGATTAAAAAAATAAACAACATTTGATAGATATAAATAACGATACAAAAATAAATACCCAAATCAAAATCTAAGTATGTTGATGTGTTATAATAGGTAAAAGGAATGTGCAAATCGATTGGGCGACACGTTTTAATATATGCTTAGGAACAGCAAAAGGTTTGGCTTATCTCCATGAAGAATCAAGGCCAAGAATTGTGCATCGCGATGTGAAAGCAAGTAATATCTTACTCGATGCTGATTTATCCCCCAAAATTTCTGATTTTGGATTAGCAAAATTATACGATGATAAAAGAACCCATATGAGTACTCGCGTCGCTGGAACCATGTCAGTTCTTTTTTTTTTTTTTTTTTTTCACGACATTATAATAATAGTTTATTAAATAACCCACTAATATTATATTTATTTTAATATATGTTAGTGGGTATCTTGCACCGGAGTATGCAATGCGTGGACATTTAACATCAAAAGCTGATGTTTTTGGGTTTGGGGTTGTGTGTCTTGAGATTGTTAGTGGAAGGCCCAATTATGAGGACAAACTCGATTCCGAACAAAAGTATCTTCTCCAATGGGTATGATCAAAATAAATTATTATTATTTTTTTCTAAATAAAAATTCCTTCATTGTAATTAAAAAAATTCATATAATGGAGTTGAAATTATATTTAGTATAATCGTAATAACCTAACATGTTTGTGGTGTTTCAAGGCATGGAGTCTATACGAAAGCAACAGAAGCCTAGAGCTTGTAGATCCATCTTTAACCTCTTTTAATGAGCAAGAAGCGACACGTATGATAGGAATAGCTCTCATGTGTGTTCAAGCATCACCTTCTTTACGACCCGCAATGTCACGTGTCATTGCAATGCTTTCAGGGGACATTGAAATAAGTCAAGTCACTACAAAACCGAGTTACTTAACCGATTGGGATTTCAATGATACCACCAACACTTTTTATGACGAAGAAACTCCTTCTTTGTCATTTGAAACTGCAACCGTGACTACAAATACAACCTCAACGGGTATCGACTCAATGTCATCACCTATAATATCCGAACTAATCAACAATGGGAGTCTTCGTGAAGGAAGGTGACATATTTTCAGACACCAGAAACTTGTACATTCTACTTTTGCATCTATTTCTAGTTTCTTGTATCTGTTTTTATTTTAAGATGATTAAGCTTCTATTTTATTTTTCGAATGTGTTGTAATTAATAGAGTGAGGTGAAGAAGGAAGTGATTGAAACCGGCTAAAGGCCCCAAAACCGGTTCTGGGCCAGGCTACTTAATAACCAATTTTTTGTGTTTTATTTCAAAACATGAAAATAAATTTTATAAAATTTAACAAGGAAAAAGAAAAAACTTTGTTTACTTTATTTGATTATATAAATCGAAAAAGCAAAAACCTATGGATTTCACAGTACATCTTTTCAACTCTTCGTTTCTTATTGTCTTCATCAACTCTTTTTTTTTTTTTTTTTTTTTTTTTTTTTTTTTTGGTGTATGTGTATTTATTACTAGGTTAAACACCCTTTTATTATATGGGTTGACAACTTAGAAAATCAAATTATATTGCTAAAATACAAAAATATAAAAATATGCTACTTAAATACGAATAAATATTATGAAAGTATATTACCATAGATTGGAAATGTTTATTAATGGAAAAAATGAAAGGTCTTACTATGTATTTCGACATTAACAAATTGTTTTTTATCCGGTCGATTTGGCTACTTTTGACAAAATGAAGGGGTAACCTGTCACACCCCAAAACCATGAACGGCGTAAACGTTCTGGAGCGGAGGACGTCATGTATAGTATCACAACAATGAAAAGTAGTAAACAAGCAACAACATCATTCATTGTATTAATAATATAATTTTAATACAAGTGTGTTCTGTCAAATTATGATAAACACTAAAGTATAAATCAAAACGAAAGATGAGTCTTGAACGAGCACCATCTTCTCTAAACCTTTCATCGGTACCTGTCTACTGTTGACCTGAGGATACAAGTTATTTTGAAATAGAGTATCAGCTTTAAAGCTGGTGAGATCATAAAGATTTTAGTGTCTTAATTTGTATGTAAGTATTTGAATGTATATGAACTGTAAGTATGAAAACGTTTTGAACACCCTAGAAAACCATATGTTTCCTACTAAAAGTATCCTTCTACCAAGGCATCTAGTATCTGTGTGTGTATCTCTTGTAAAAGTGTGTATTTTCCCAAACCCGACTATCATTATCCAAAATATAGTTTCTACATTACCGTGCATCGTGTGAATGTTCATGAAGTGAATGCAATGGGAAAATAAAATAGTACTATGGTGTAGTATCAAAACTATAACCGTACTAACTACCTTAAATCTATTGTAATCTAGTAAGTACTGTAGTATTTGTAATAAGTGACTACTTTTGTACTAATTTTGCCTTATTTGGAGGATAAGGCATAATGTGATGGCTAGATCCCAGGCTAAACGCTCCCCTCTCAAAGAGATTTTGGGACCCATACACGACCCCTGCATGTTTGCAAGCTGTGAACATCTACATTACTATGATCATGTATACCCAATATAACTATCACCATGCGTTGTGATTCATTGGTATAGTTAGATCCTGAAATCGTTCCATGCTATAGTACCTAGTGATGTCTGTCCTATTATCGTATATGTAAACGCACTCATGTAAACGTATATATGTAAACGTACTCATGTAAGCGTAATCATGTAAACGTAACCATGTAAACGTAATCATGTAAACATATCTATGTAATACTATAGTAATGTACTGTGTGTACTAGTTGTAATGTGTGTTCTCTCTCTATCTAGCATGTATAGACTCATGAATGAACTGACTCGTGGTATGATTATGCATTCTAGTAAACGTATTAGTATCTTCCTAAACTACCCATATGGTAGCTTACTAGTAATGTAACTGGTACGTATGAACATGGAAGTATACCCTTGCTACCCAAGGGTATTGAACTGACTGGAAGAACCTTTATGACTATATATGTACACATGATATATAATTAATATTTATACGACCTTCGGACGGATACCCGATACCTTACCAGACCACATCCCAACGGGGAAAAGGAAATAAAGCGGCTAGCCTTCCTAAGTCCTTTAAACATTTCTTATATAACTATACATACATAGGCATGCAATTGACAATATCAAAGCCCAAAATAAGTTTTGTAAAACCTTTGAACATGATTACTATATAAGAAAAGACCGACTTGATGTCAATCTAAAAAACGGGTTGAAAGTATTTGTTTGATAAAACAGTTTAAGTATAAAGAAACATTTGTTTGAAACACAATTGTAAATGAGTTTGAAATGAAACCTACAGTGAATAATGAACAGTTTAATAAGGAGTTTTAAACATATAAAACGTTTATGAAACTCATTTGAAGACAAATGTTTGGTAAAACGGCTAATGAGTAGTAAATCATTTGAATGTTGCTTATTAGTCACATGTGATTGATATAATAACTAGCATGATTCTACATGTATCCCCCCATGAAAGCATTTAATAACATTTAAAACATTTAAAAAATTGATTAAGGGGGTATGAACTCACTTGTAGTGAGTGGTACGGACGAACTGAAGATGTAGGATTGCTAGGTGTCAAGTGAAGTCTTGAACACACTCTATGATCCTAGTTAACATATAATATCACATATATGTATCAAATTTGTCTTTAAACAACTAATAAACAAAGTCAAGACACCCTAGGACATGCTAAACACCTTTAATAAGTGTTATAAGCCTCAAGGATTGCATCTAAGTGTTGTAGGGAAAGGCTAGTGTGTGTAGGGAAACTCTCTAATGGAGTTCACGGCCCTAAGGTCATCAACAAATGAGTTTATGGTTGTAAACTCATGGGTTTACGGCCGTAAGCTCATACTTCCTTGACCATTTGATGTTTTGAGGCTTTCCAAGACCCTAAGAAGCATTTCTACTTGATGGCAAAGTCTTCGGAAGAGATTAGGGCACTCTTTAAATCCTTTGAGGAGTTCACGGCCCTAGAACCAATTCCCTTAGAGATTACGGCCGTAATCTCTCATGGGAATGGTGTTTTTGGTGTTTTCAAGTCCTTAACTTAACTAGGAATGAATCTATGCTAGTGTCCAAGGCTTATGAAGAGTTAAAGCACACTTTGGCACTCTTGATTGGGGTTCACGGTCCAAGAACTTCTTGGGCTGTGAACACCTTACTCTTGGTGTTCTTCGGGTGTATTCTAGTCCTACATACATTAGGTTACGAGTCTAGGCTAGTTTTATTGCAAAAGGAAGGGACTAGGGCACTCTTTTGTCCCTTAAAGAAGGGTTTACGGTCCAAGGTGTTCTTGGGCCGTAAAATCTTTGGTCTTGAGGGTTCCTTATGATTTCTTGGTTGCTAGACACATATCAAGCCCTATAATACACTTAGATAGAAGTACTCACAATTTGGGACGAAAGGCCGAAGATCCGTGAGAGAGAATTTGACTTTTCTCTAGTTGGAAATGGAACAAATGAATAAATATGGCTAAGGACCATATATATACTCCTGGGTTTTTTGGCAGAAAATATTTTATTCAGGCAGTGAACTCTAATATCATAGATTTTTGGAATAACAGAGTTGCGCAATACCCTAGTGCATCCTCTCTCCTGATATCTCTTTAAGTGTAAATCCTGAAATACTCAAACTTATACTAAAAGTCTGAAAATTTACTGCAACTGTTCTAACTTCTATTGACTTGATATTGTTTGTACAGAATAGAAATTTTGGGTTGTCACATCATCCCCCTGTTAGAGGGAATTTCGTCCCGAAATTAGAATTTAGGTAAGGAAGTAGGTATGAATGATCGAGTCATGAGGTGGGAACTTCCTAATCGACTGGTTCTCGTGTTCTTAAGTGAATTCGGGTCCTCGGTTGGTATCCCAACAAACCTTCACTAATGGGCGACGACGTTTGCCTCGTCCGTTTGACCACTCGGTCGAGGGTCACTACGGTTCTTCCACGAAGGCGAGGATCTCGTTAATCTCGATCTCGTTGAGTGGACTTACGAGAGTCCTAACGGAAAGGTACTGTTTCAAGTTCGAAATGCGAAAGGTAAAATGTACGTTACGACGCTCGCGGAGTAGGTCTAGTTTGTGAGATACAGGATCGACTCTGGTAAGAATCTCGGATGTCCTAACTATCTTGGATTTAGCTTTCCCGCTTTACGAAGCGTATTAAGCCATTCCTAGAGTGAGAATTCCTAAAGAATTTGTCTCTCACTTGGAATTCCAAGGTTTCTTTCTCTTGCTTAACTTCCCAGTCAAGGGCCACCCCCTATTGGGTCAAAGTCGTAAGGGTTTCTGTAATTTGCGAGGAGTTCTGAATGGACTACGATAGTAGGTCTGCAAGACCTAGAATTTGGCGAATTTCTGTCGGCGTCTTCGGTGCCGACAAATTCCCAACGGTTTTGGATAAATTGACAGAGTACTCAAGAATTTCCACATCACTAATAGTGTGTCTTAGGAATTTTGACTCTTCAATTCCAAAACTCATGTTCAGGGAACTTCGCGAAAAGTTTCTCCGAGGGTAATGTTTCCATGGGTTCCTTCTTACTACGAGGGTAGATAAGTAAGTCATTACAAGGAGAATGACGAACTGATCCAAGTAAGAATGGCGTACCCTACTCATTAAGCTCATGAATATTATGGGCGTATTGGTCCTATCCGAGGGGTATCACTACGGACTCGAAGTGTCCGCATCGAATTCGGAGGGTAGTCTTCAGGACATCCTTCCCTAACACTCGGACCTGTTGATATCCGGATCTCGGTCCATTTCTGAAAGGTAACCCGTTCCTTGCGTTTGCTCAACCGATTCATCTATGAGAGGCAGAGGTAACGATTTCTAATGGAAATCTTGACGGAGTCCTCGATAGCCGAGCTACATATGATGCAATCCGTCTACTTCTGGAAGAATAAGACCGGAGCTCTCCAAGGTGAGAAGCCTAGTCTTCCAATTCTATTTCTGTGTAGTTCGCTAAGTTGTTCGGACTGCTCTTGTATCTCCGTAGGTGTTTAGACTGTAGGGCGATTTGTTTATAGGAGTCATACTGGGTTCTAAGTTTGTTCACATGACGATGCGATTACTCGTAGTCTTGGGCAGTTCTCCGTCCCGAAGTTCATATTAGAATTCATACATGGTTCAACGATCACAATCTCGTGTATACGAGTCATATATAATTAAGATTGAAAAGATAGTCGAATAACTGATTCTTCTTTACGTTCCTATCCCAATTAGGAAAGGAAGTTAAAGTGGAATCATCAATTCTAAACCTGTAGAACCTTGATTGTATATCACACCTATGTATACATTCTTCAGCGATAGGTCAACTGTATGGATCCTTGGATTGAACTTGACGTACTGTACGAGTGGTACTTCGGGGAGGTTTGCTGAGTTTTCTTCAGAAAGGATAAGAGACATGAGGTACTCTATGCATGAGTACTTCCGAGTTTTGAAATGACGACTTCGTTAAAAAGACGTTTACGGAGAAAGAGATGTACGTATGAAGCTGGTATTGTGCAGATCAAATTGAATCTAGTCGTATGGTAATGTCGAAATCATAAGGAAACTTAAAGACATTAGATTTGAACATAAGGCGTTACAGACAAAACACAACCGTGCAACCATCAACAGAGTTACAATACTTTAGACTTACTACAAGACTATTGCTGCGAACAAGGTATACTACAAAAGACAAGTATACGCAGCACGAGCATCCCTATACTGACGGGATCTCGCAAAAGATAAGACTCTAGTTGCACTAGTTTTGGATGGTTGGTAAGTCTGTTACAACGAAACGCCTTAATTACATTAACGTGGGTCCGAAGTAGGTTCTCCTGCAGCTGTGATCCTAAGAATCTTCCCATCTGTGCCAGAGTTCTTCGCTATCGGGCAATCCTTCTTGAGGTGTCCAATTTCACCGCATTGGTGACATATCTGGACAGCACCAACACTGGTGGTGGAAGTGAAGTATTGAGTAGGAGTTATGGGAACCCGATTGCTTTCGTTGATCTTCTCTTTTGGACAATTTCTGTAATAGTGCCCTTCCTCACCACAACTATAGCAAACTAGGCTTGCTCCAGTGGTGGAGGTAGTTCTACAGAAACGAGCAATGTGCCCCATCTTGTTGCAATTATTGCATTGCCGTACTTGGCAAATTCCCTTGTGGTGATAGCTGCACCGGCCGCACTTCGGGAGTGTTCCTTTATATGGTCTGCTCGGTACTGGGATGGAAGAGGTTTCCACTTGTTGTTGTTGCATGGCAATTCTCTGAAATCGCTTGCGTTCCACTTAAGCTTGACGTTTTCGTTTCTTGAACTCCGACTTGTTGTTTTGGGCGGTGAAGACTGTTACTATTTGTTGATTTCTCGGATCGTTACCACGATCGGGATTTTCAACTCCTTTATTAGTCTTGTTTGTGTTGACAGTGTTGCGGTTTGCAAGGACAGCTATCACGGAAGCCATCACGGCAGCTGTAACTGCGGCTTGGAAAGTAGCGGCGTCCATAGGAAAGGTAGGGGTTTCGTTGTTCGACTGACTGTTTCCGGATGACGACATGATCCAGTAACACGAAAGGTAAGGATTTTGTGAGCAATTTTGGTTGACCCTAGGTGTACTTCGATTGCTCAAGTGAAGAGTAAGAGTATGTTCTCGAAATTTTGACCTACATCCCTATGATGTAGTCCTAGTATGGATTGGAAGTATGTTCGTGAAGGTTTGACCTACATCCCCATGATGCAGTCCTAGTACTGAGTGGAAGTGTGTTCATGAAGGGTTGACCTACATCCCTATGATGCAGTCCTAGTAATGAGTGGAAGTATGTTCGTTGAATGGTCTCAAGACGTTTTTCGTTCAAGCCGAGGTATCGTTGGTTGGGGAATAACATGATCCAACCACCGAAAGAGATTTGGAAATGTCTCCGAAGTTAAATTACTATAGTCCAAAGTATTGAATAAAGCATGTTTCAGATAGACTCCAATGAAAGTATGATGAGAGTACTTGAATAAAGAATGACACAAAAGTTAGCCGACTGTCAATATCTTTGATATTCATGACGTAAAAGTTCGGGGAAATGACCTTGTAAAAGGTCTTACATCATATCCAGAGAAGATAGTCCTTGACAGCATAAAGACCTAACCAAAAGTACTTACAATACAAGATAGTTTCATAGAAAATGCCACATCGGGCATAAAAAGAAAACGATTCCTTTTTAACAAGGATAATAAAGTAAGGCATCTACTACTGGCGACAATCATCCCTCTGGTGAACTCTCAGTTCAGCCAGTTGGTGTTCCACATCAAGTAGGTGTCTTTCGGACACCCTCTGGCATACGCGGAGTTCTATGACTTCGGCTCTTGATTCAGCCAATGCTTGAAGCAGGGATCCATGGTCTTTCTCAGATCTCTCACGAGCATCTTCTAGACGAATGGTGCGGAGGGTATGCATTCTCGCATTGGCGACAACTTCTGTGATCTGATGTAGGGCTGTCCTGCCTTGAATCTCATTTCAGGCCACTCTACGGACCAAGATTGGCAAGATTCTGTCTGCTGAGCCCCCATTGCTCAGGTCATAAAAGCTTTGGTCACCATTAACTGGCATGGGCTGATCTTGTCCTTGGCTCCATGTTTCCAAGCATTCCACCCATGGAGGTGTCGGGCCATGAAAAGTCGGACGAGGGTTAGGATTTTGAAAAGGGAGCTGCATGGGGTAGGTTTTCAACCTCGGGTTCGGAGTTAGCACCGTCCGAAAGGTCTTCATCATGGTGATAATTCAAAGGGATAGGATGATCATTCTCTGGTTCTTCTCCAAACCAACCAGCAATGACTTCGTTCGGAAGGTACAGGTTGCCGTAGGGATGGAGTCCAACCATGTTATCTATGCGAGAATTGGGGTAAGAAAATAATTATTTGACGAACCATCTAGATAATTATTTAGGAAATCTTCATTAGTTACATCACTATTTGTGAAGTGCATACCAGTTATATGTAATCACAACAGGATAGGCCTTCGAATAAGTGACCTTAACTCCAAATTCATAAAGAATAGGGGTGAAGCAAAATTTTCTCAGATTCTAAGTCTATAACATCCTAGTTACATGTAGCCTTAGTGTATCAACTTAGAAACTATCAACTTAGTAATGAAGATCCTTTTTAGTTCTCAAGTATAAAGTACCTATAGTAACACCAAATACCCCTATAGTATTTTAGGTTTATGTTCTGTTGTTCTCATTGTGGTATTGTTGGTAAGATTTTAGACTTGTTGCAACTACAAAACTACACTTAGGCACATGCTAGTCAACCCTCGGATAATATAGTTGATCAGGCTATATCTTCACAGTTTTGACTATATGTCTCTAAGTCCACCTGTGTTGCCCAACAATCGTAATTCTTTTGTATTGTCCTAGTGACACTGATTTTAGTATGAATGCAGGCACGTATACTTAATTAAATATTCTATTATTTAAAGTATAAACTCTTGGTCAGAGTATTTTAATCCCATTGTATTTATAGTCTGTATATCTTTTATGGGTTGATATACTTAATTCACTATAAACAATGCTCTGATACCAATCTGTCACACCCCAAAACCATGAACGGCAGAAACATTCCGGGGAGGAGGACGTCATGTACAGTATCACAACAATGAAAAGTAGTAAACAAGCAACAACATCATCCATTGCATTAATAATATAATTTTAATACAAGTGTGTTCTGTCAAATTATGATAAACACTAAAGTATAAATCAAAACGAAAGATGAGTCTTGAACGAGCACCATCTTCTCTAAACCTTTCATCGGTACCTGTCTACTGTTGACCTGAGGATACAAGTTATTTTGACAGAGAGTATCAGCTTTAAAGCTGGTGAGATCATAAGTATTTCAGTGTCTTAATTTGTATGTAAGTATTTGTATGTATATGAACTGTAAGTATTTGTATGTATATGAACTGTAAGTATGAAAACGTTTTGAACACCCTAGAAAACCATATGTTTCCTACTAAAAGTATCCTTCTACCAAGGCATCTAGTATCTGTGTGTGTATCTCTTGTAAAAGTGTGTATTTTCCCAAACCCGACTATCATTATCCAAAATATAGTTTCTACATTACCGTGCATCGTGTGAATGTTCATGAAGTGAATGCAATGGGAAAATAAAATAGTACTATGGTGTAGTATCAAAACTATAACCGTACTAACTACCTTAAATCTATTGTAATCTAGTAAGTACTGTAGTATTTGTAATAAGTGACTACTTTTGTACTAATTTTGCCTTATTTGGAGGATAAGGCATAATGTGATGGCTAGATCCCAGGCTAAACGCTCCCCTCTCAAAGAGATTTTGGGACCCATACACGACCCCTGCATGTTTGCAAGCTGTGAACATCTACATTACTATGATCATGTATACCCAATATAACTATCACCATGCGTTGTGATTCATTGGTATAGTTAGATCCTGAAATCGTTCCATGCTATAGTACCTAGTGATGTCTGTCCTATTATCGTATATGTAAACGCACTCATGTAAACGTATATATGTAAACGTACTCATGTAAGCGTAATCATGTAAACGTAACCATGTAAACGTAATCATGTAAACATATCTATGTAATACTATAGTAATGTACTGTGTGTACTAGTTGTAATGTGTGTTCTCTCTCTATCTAGCATGTATAGACTCATGAATGAACTGACTCGTGGTATGATTATGCATTCTAGTAAACGTATTAGTATCTTCCTAAACTACCCATATGGTAGCTTACTAGTAATGTAACTGGTACGTATGAACATGGAAGTATACCCTTGCTACCCAAGGGTATTGAACTGACTGGAAGAACCTTTATGACTATATATGTACACATGATATATAATTAATATTTATACGACCTTCGGACGGATACCCGATACCTTACCAGACCACATCCCAACGGGGAAAAGGAAATAAAGCGGCTAGCCTTCCTAAGTCCTTTAAACATTTCTTATATAACTATACATACATAGGCATGCAATTGACAATATCAAAGCCTAAAATAAGTTTTGTAAAACCTTTGAACATGATTACTATATAAGAAAAGACCGACTTGATGTCAATCTATAAAACGGGTTGAAAGTATTTGTTTGATAAAACAGTTTAAGTATAAAGAAACATTTGTTTGAAACACAATTGTAAATGAGTTTGAAATGAAACCTATAGTGAATAATGAACAGTTTAATAAGGAGTTTTAAACATATAAAACGTTCATGAAACTCATTTGAAGACAAATGTTTGGTAAAACGGCTAATGAGTAGTAAATCATTTGAATGTTGCTTATTAATCACATGTGATTGATATAATAACTAGCATGATTCTACATGTATCCCCCCCATGAAAGCATTTAATAACATTTAAAAAATTTAAAACATTGATTAAGGGGGTATGAACTCACTTGTAGTGAGTGCTACGGACGAACTGAAGATGTAGGATTGCTAGGTGTCAAGTGAAGTCTTGAACACACTCTATGATCCTAGTTAACATATAATATCACATATATGTATCAAATTAGTCTTTAAACAACTAATAAACAAATTCAAGACACCCTAGGACATGCTAAACACCTTTAATAAGTGTTATAAGCCTCAAGGATTGCATCTAAGTGTTGTAGGGAAAGGCTAGTGTGTGTAGGGAAACTCTCTAATGGAGTTCACGGCCCTAAGGTCATCAACAAATGAGTTTACGGTCGTAAACTCATGGGTTTACGGCCGTAAGCTCATACTTCCTTGACCATTTGATGTTTTGAGGCTTTACAAGACCCTAAGAAGCATTTCTACTTGATGGCAAAGTCTTCGGAAGAGATTAGGGCACTCTTTAACTCCTTTGAGGAGTTCACGGCCCTAGAACCAATTCCCTTAGAGATTACGGCCGTAATCTCTCATGGGAATGGTGTTTTTGGTGTTTTCAAGTCCCTAACTTAACTAGGAATGAATATATGCTAGTGTCCAAGGCTTATGAAGAGTTAAAGCACACTTTGGCACTCTTGATTGGGGTTTATGGTCCAAGAACTTCTTGGGCTGTGAACACCTTACTCTTGGTGTTCTTGGGGTGTTTTCTAGTCCTACATACATTAGGGTACGAGTCTAGGCTAGTTTTATTGCAAAAGTAAGGGACTAGGGCACTCTTTTGTCCCTTAAAGAAGGGTTTACGGTCCAAGGTGTTCTTGGGCCGTAAACTCTTTGGTCTTGAGGGTTCCTTATGATTTCTTGGTTGCTAGACACATATCAAGCCCTATAATACACTTAGATAGAAGTACTCATGATTTGGGACGAAAGGCCGAAGATCCGTGAGAGAGAATTTGGCTTTTCTCTAGTTGGAAATGGAACAAATGAATAAATATGGCTAAGGACCATATATATACTCCTGGGGTTTTTGGCAGAAAATATTTTATTCAGACAGTGAACTCTAATATCATAGAGTTTTGGAATAACAGAGTTGCACAATACCCTAGTGCATCCTCTCTCCTGATATCTCTTTAAGTGTAAATCCTGAAATACTCAAACTTATACTAAAAGTCTGAAAATTTACTGCACCTGTTCTAACTTCTATTGACTTGATATTGTTTGTACATAATAGAAATTTCGGGTTGTCACATAACCCGGTTACCCCTTTGCCACATCTCTCTCTTTCTCTCTCTCACACACATACACAAGAAAAATCCTCATCCATATCTCATGCATCAGTTGTTGTACTTGTTCCTTCAACAAGTTGTACCCTCCTCCACCATCACCACCTTCTTCCACCTTAATCAATGATTCTGGAATCTATAGGTGGAATGATTTCACTGACAATAAACCCTGTCAATACCGAATGAGAAGGAGCTGCAATCGAAGGAGATCGACGAGCATCAAAATTAAGTGCTACCATTATTAGTGTAACCTTCATCTTTTTGAGGTAACTAATCATCTTCCATCTTGATTCGTTGGTTAATCATTTGTTATTGAATTTCATGAATCGTTGATTCTTATGCTCATAGGTATGAACCCTAATTTATGCTTGGGATGACAATAGGCCAATTTTTTCCTCATATACACCTGCTATAAAATTGCAGAATTGAAGGATATCAGCCAAGAGACTCGCTTGTCTTTCACTTTTTCGGCCACAGTTCATGGCAGAGGAAACACAACGGTGACGACCTTGATGGGTATGATGAAACTTCATGCAATCATCGATTCTTGCCATAGTGAGACTGTTCTAAATCTCTAATTCTTCTGCAAAATGAACAAGTGAGGTTACTGAATTCATCTTAATGTTACGATCCAAATCAAGCTTTGTATCTAACAATTTGTGATCTTTCTTGGTGTCATAGTTCTGGGATTATGAATAGGAGGATCATCGTCCGACAACACCAAGAACATTGAAACTCCGCCTCCAAACACACACACATACACCCACCTTTGTCTTCCTTATGGTTTTGATTTCAGGTTTTAATTTATGGTTTCGAGTTCACGTGGAGGATGACTACAGTGATTTTAGCCAGAGTTCTTTTTTTTTTCTAGGCTTTTCATTTTAAATTAAGTTCATGTTTTGTTTATGGGTTATAGAGGATGAATAAACACATGAAGGGAAAGAAAACTTAGAGAAAGGAAAAATGAAAAAGAAGAAACAGAAATGAAAGAAAGGAGAAAGAAAAAATGGATGGATTTCAATGGCGAGTGCAAGCTTCAATTTCAGCTTAACTTCAATATATATATATATATATATATATATATATATATATATATATATATATATATACATACACACACACACAGAGGGAGGGAATTGAGTGGTGTAACACCTGATTCAAGGTACTTTTCATTATTGATCCTTAGTGTGTAAATGATTTGTAATTTGGTCCCAAGGGGTGTAAAATGTATTTTGAGGAAAGTGTGCGTATGTTGGGCGCACGTCGTCCAAGGACAAACCCTAAATTTTAGGGTTTGGACCCTATTTAAGGATCATTATGTCCCATGATTCCCTCATTTCTCAGCCTCCATTACCCGCTGAGCCTCATTTCAAAACCCTAACCCCTCTAGAGAAGATTTGACCCTCTTTGTGTGTGTGTGTGTTTTAATATGTGTTGGTGAGCCTTGAGGAAGAAGAGTCTTAAAGAAGAAGCTTTGACCAAGGGAGAGCTTGTAGATCCATAGTCCACACATCATTTCTAGCTTCATTGAGGTATAAATCTTGGAACGTGCTTATTGTATGCTTAGATCTAGTCTTTATGGAGTTTTGGTCACTTTTGGTCCCATGAATGAGATATAGTGGGAATTCTTCCACTCCAGAAGTTAGGAGTTGCTTATCTTGATATTTCTAAGATCCTTAGTTCGTAAAGTTAGCATCTTGATGGTTGGGGATCAACCATGCATGTGTTTATGTGTATTTGGTGAAAGTAGGATGCTGAACCTAGGGTTTAAGTCCTTTTTGATGGGTTTTTGGCCATATGAACATTACTATGTGCACATGCAAACCCTAATGCTTGGATCTAGGTTTCTATAATTAAACAGGCATTCAATCCAAGACTTATAATGGCTAATTGACTATAATAACATTATGAAATCAGAATTAGAAGTTTACCTTGAATCACTTGCTTGATCTTCTTGTCCTTGGAGCTTTAGAGTCACAATTGTCACTCCTCTAATGGCTTACAAACACCAACTAGCAAGAGGATGATTTGAGAGAAAGGAGAGGGAAGAGAAATCGGATAGGGTTTCTTTCTAAAGCACAAGTGCCGATTTCCTTAACCCTTGGGGTCCTTTTATACTTGTAAGGCTCCTAGGGTTTCACCGTTAAACCCTAATTGGATAACTTAGGCCCTAGCAATCCTAATCCCTTTCATGATAAGCCTTGGACGATTTTAAGGCCTATCCAAAGTCCTTAAAACCGACCACCATTTATCCATAAGGGATTTATAGCCCAAAGTATAACTATCACACAATTGACAGTTTATGCCCCTTTATTCAATTAATCTCTTTAAGTCACCAAATTAATTCTTAATTAATTTAGGACTTATATTAATCAAATAATAATATTATTACTCTCTATATTATTCTCATAATATATTAATAATATTTCTTCTCTCATAATAAATCATCCTGTCAAGTTGCTATGGTGAAGGCAACCCAAAAGGAACATGCACAACCGGGTCAAATACTTGCCTAATATAGTTGCAGCCTTAGACACTATTCCAACAGTCTCCCACTTGGATAAGTCTAATAACTATATATACAAGTATAATCCGATTAGCAATCATAGCTCTCAAAGACGCTGTCAAACTCTGATCTAATCAATCTTTTTCCTTCAGATAAGGGATCGTATAGTCCTTTGTTTAGATATCATGCAGACATTTATATGGAATCAATTTGTCTAGCATTTGGTTTCTCGATTTCCGATTTATTTGACATAGAACTTAATTGAACACATCAATTCAGTTCTGACCGGGCCCGACACATAAGTCAAATCAAATCATCGAGCGGCCGAGATATTGCTTTTACCCTCTTAGGATAAAAGTAACAGATAAACTTTGACTTATATGCATTTACTTATTCATTAATCAACTATACACAACAATGCGTTTTATAACATCAAGTTACTGATGCGGTTTCACATTATCAATGTACAACCAATTAACAAATAACAAACCATATATCTAGGTTTTAAGACCATATGATATTATCGTCTTGCGATCACCCTTTTTATCACATTCCATAAGGTGATTCCAGCAAGCACGGGTTTGTTCCAATGCTCAAAACTAGTTCATAAGCACTCATGAACGTTGCAACAACCTTTTGCTATGTCTAATACCATTTAGACAATCTACACACCAATTCATGACAATCTTCATTCATACCTACTTCCAACATATGAACGATTGTGGACAATTTGAATAATTCGATTATACTCAATTATTCTGGAAGTCCAAACATGCAAAGTGAAACAATAGTTAAACAATTAACATAAGACAATAACATTACTCATAAATAATACTCTTTATTTAATCATCAAATGTTAATTACATTTATCTATTACACGTTTCCAATGCTATCTAATCTATACTAATATCATCCTTCAGCCCAATACTCCTAGCATGCTGCAAGTGCTTAACCCTACTCAGTCCCTTCGTAAGCGGATCTGCTGGGTTATCTTCTGATGATATCCTCTTCACCACGAGTTGTCCTTCTTCTACACGATGTCTAATAAAGTGATATTTTCTGGCGAGATCTACCATGATCCCTCGGTTCCTTGGTCAAGGCAACCTCTCCTTCATTATCACAGAAAATCTCCATGGGCTCCTTTATGGCAGGTACAACTCCAAGATCACCGATGAAGTTCTTTAACCATATTGCCTCCTTTGACGCCTCGCTCGCTGCAATGTACTCTGATTCACACGTTGAATCAACTACGGTTTCCTACTTGGAACTTTTCCAAGTTACTGCTCCTCCATTCAGGGTAAAGACCCAGCCCGAATGCGAACGGTAGTTGTCCCTGTCGGTCTGAAAGCTAGCGTCACTATACCCTCGCACGTTCAAGTCATACTCCCTCCGAGGACTAAGAACCATTCCTTCGTCCCCCGAAGGTACTTAAGGATATTCTTAACTGCAATCCAATGTGCTCTGCCAGGATTCCCTTGATATCTGCTAACCATGCTCAAAGCAAAGGCTACATCAGGGCGAGTACAAGTCATAACATACATGATTGAGCCAACTGAGGAAGCGTATGGTACTCGGCTCATTTCAGCTATTTCAGCTTCGGTACTCGGACTTTGAGTCTTACTCAACTTGGCATTGCTTTGTATCGGTAATTCTCCCTCCTTCGAGTTTTCCATACTAAAACGTTTCAGTACTTTATCTAAGTAAGTGTTCTGACTAAGTCCTATTAGTCTCTTACTTCGTTCTCTCACTATCCTTATTCCCAGAATATAGGAAGCCTCTCCGAGGTCCTTCATAGCAAAGCACTTCCCGATCCAGGACTTAACCTCCTGCAGAGTCGGGACATCGTTTCCTGTGAGTAGTATGTCATCGGCATACAGAACGAGGAAACTTACTATACCCCCACTGGCTTTGAAATATACACATGATTCATCTTCGCTTCGTACAAATCCAAACTCTTTGACTTTCTCATCGAAGCAAAGATTCCATCTGCGAGATGCTTGCTTAAGTCCATAAATGGACTTCTCAAGCATACACACTCTATTTGGATGCTTCAGATCGACAAAACCCTCTGGCTGAGCCATGTAAACATCCTCAGCCAACTTCCCATTAAGGAAAGCGGTTTTGACATCCATTTGCCAAATCTCATAATCATGAAATGCGGTAATAGCTAGCATCACTCTAATAGACTTTATCTTCGCAACTGGTGAGAAGGTCTCAACATAGTCAACTCTGGGAGTTTGAGTAAATCCCTTCGCAACCAATTGCGCCTTATATGTGTGTACGTTTCCATCCACGTCGGTCTTCTTCTTGAAGATCCATTTGCACCCAACGGTCTTACGTCCGGGCACATTGTCAACCAAATTCCAAACTTGGTTGTCATACATGCACTGGATCTCGCTGTCCATTGCCTCTTTCCATTTCGCAGACTCCGGGCCTGCCATGGCTTCCTTATAGCTATTAGGTTCGTCAAGGTTTATTAGTGTACCATCACTAATATACGTGTCCCCTTCTGTATTAATATGAAAACCATAAAACTGGGGTTGAACTCTAACTCTTTCGGAACGTCTAAGAGGTAATGACTCGTCAATCGGTTCAACCGGAGTTTCCTCCTAGGGTTTAGTGCCAGCGGTAGAGGTTCCTTCATCTAACAACTCTTGAATCTCTTCAAGCTCAATTTGCCTCCCACTGTCTCCTTGGCTTATGAGTTCTCGCTCTCGGAAAACTCCTCTCCTCGCAACAAAGACAACATTATCCTTCGGTCTATAGAAGAGATATCCAAAGGATTTCTGCGGGTAGCCGATGAAAATACATCGCTCACTACGAGGTTCGAGCTTGTCGTAAGCATCTCGTCTTACGAAATACTCGCAACCCCAAACCTTGATATGTGCTAACGAGGGAGCTTTCCCTGTCCACATCTCGTGAGGTGTTTTGGCAACCTTCTTAGTAGGGACTCGGTTAAGGATATGGGCGGCAGTCTCTAAGGCATACCCCCAAAAAGAGATAGGTAGTGAAGCACGACTCATCATAGATCGAACCATGCCTAACAAGGTTCGATTATGCATTTCTGCCACACCATTCAACTGCGGTGTCCTAGGTGGCGTCAATTGTGAAACTATTCCACACTCCTTGAGATAGTTGTGGAATTCAAGACTTAGGTACTCTCCTCCTCGATCGGATCGAAGCATCTTGATTTTCCTGCCCAATTGATTCTCCACTTCATTCTTGAACTCTTTGAACTTTTCAAATGTTTCTGACTTTTGCTTGATTAGGTAGATATACCCATATCTACTATAGTCACCAGTAAAAGTCACATAGAAGCGGTTTCCATCCTTCATGGTTGATCTAAACGGTCCACATACATCGGTATGTATGAGGTCCAATAGACCCTCACCCCTTTCACATGTACTAGTGAAGGGTGACTTAGTCATCTTTCCAAGCAAACAAGACTCGCATGTGTCATCTTCCCTAAGGTCGAATGACTCCAACACTCCATCCTTTTAGAGTTGGGCTATACGCTTCTTGTTGACATGTCCAAGACGACAATGCCACAAGGATGCTCTATCCATAACATTGGAAGAATCCATGCATAAAACATCATTTCCTAAGTTATCTACAATCATAACAGTTTCATAAATTCCATTACACGGTATTGCTTCAAAATATAAGACACGATTTAGATAAGCAAGAATAGAACCATTCTCATTATTAAAAGAAAATCTAAAACCTTGTCTAAACAAACCATGAAATGAAATGATGTTTCTTCCCATTTCTGGCGAATAGCAACAATTGTTCAAATCTAAACATAAACCATTCCTAAGCACTAAAGAATACACTCCAATCTTGGTCACATGCAACGTTCTTTTGTTCCCCATGATTAGATTTATTCTTCCATGCTCCACATCCCTATTTCTTCTTAGTCCCTACAAATAAGAACAAATGTGGTAACCACAACCGGTATCAAGGACCCAAGAAATAGCATGAGATGAATCATTAGATTTAATTGTGCATATACCTGCGAAAGATGGCTTGATCTTTCCTTCCTTGATAGCTTGCAGGTATTCTGGGCAGCTTCTCTTCCAATGTCCTATTTTATGGCAGTGGTGGCACTCAGCCTCCTTTGGGTTAGGACAGGGTTTAGCAGGATCAACTTTGGTCCCACTTGAAGAGGCACCATCTCGGGACTTAACCTTGCGATGGTTCTTAGACGAAGCCTTCCTCTTCTCTCCTCTTCCTTGCCCAATGGCCAAAACAGGAGCAACGGGTGGATTGGGAGTTGGTGCAGCAGACTTGTCCTTGAGGTTGCTTTCAGCAACCCTAAGGAGACCTTGGAGCTTACTTAGGGTGACCTCTTCTTTGTTCATGTGGTAGGTCATCCTAAATTGATTGTAACACGGAGGCAAAGAGTGAAGCACCATGTCGATCGCCAAGTCTTCTCCAAAGTCAACATTCAACTTGCGAAGACGATCGACATACCTTTGCATCTTTTGCAGGTGCACGGTAAGAGATTCTCCATGACCCATTTTGGCGGAAATAATGTTAGTGAAAATCTCGTAACGCTCTTGCCTCACGTTTTGGTGGTATCTCTCCAACAAGTCTTGGTGCATTTCGTACGGATACATGTCCTCATAGGACTTTTGGAATTCGGAGTTCATAGTGGCTATCATGATGCAATGAACCTTCGTCGCATCACGTTCATGAGTCTCAAAAGCAGTCATTTCATCCGGAGTAGCGATTTCTGGGTTGATCTTCTCGAGCTTCTCATCGAGGACATAATCCTTATCCTCGTAGCGAGTAATCGTGCGAATGTATCTTATCCATTCGCTAAAGTTCGTCTCATCGAAAGTCACCTTTTGGCAAAGGCTCATCAACGTGAATGAACTAGCAGCAGCGTTGTTTGCGTTCGACATCTACAAAGAGAAAGGACAAAGATATATTAGAATTTGAATCCCTAATTATCACCCAATAAGAAAAATTAGGGCTAGGATCCAACAACAATATTTACATATTAGAAAAGGGATACCGTAATCTAACATGCAAACAATTTGAAGGTAAGCGAATGACGATTCACTAATTCTCCATCACGAAAACATAACTTTAAGTTCTAAATGTATTGAGAATTCCTAGGTTTGGATGAGATTCATTGAAACCTTTCAATGGCATGTTTAAATCTCGATATGCCCCTCTCGTTTGTGACTGGGATACCAAGGATCACAAAGTGGGTGTGACTTACCATGAAAATTCACATGATGCCTTCATTGTAACAATCACCTATTCGATGTGCTGGTAAACCACACACGCTCCATCGAACTATGATAAACAATGAATCACCCTTTGCCACCTTTGCTTAGAACCAATTAGTGTGCCGGTAAACCACACACGCTCCACTAACTTCTTAGCAAGGGTGCAAAGTGTAATTTCATGGGATTGCATCAATTCACTTTTCCTAAAGTAACTAAGATTGGGAACTTTGAAAAACATGTAGTTACTTTGTATTTCATATTATACTTTTAATGAAGAGATGAGGTTGCCCTATCCTACCCGTTCGGCTAATGACCCTCCACCAATCAAGCAAGCGGTGGGTGTGAGTGTACACCTATTAAGTGCCATTTTATAGGCCGCAACCTTATACCCACCTTATAGACTGGCTTCGTGAATGAGGCCTACTAACGGTAAGACTAGCATTTTAATTTTATATTTATATATATATATATATATATATATATATATATATATATTAATCTTGTAATATTATATTAGTATAGGGTTGAATTTTAAACTTGTAAAATTCTAGGGTTTGAAATTTAAATTGTCTAAATTAAAACTTTTAATTACAAAACTTAAATTTCAAAACTTGAGGGCAAGTTTTAAACTTTTCAAAACATAGGGGATCAAATAACAAATAATCTAAATTAACATTTAATCACATAATTATCCATATTTGATTTATTTAATAATTTCTTGCAAAACAATTTACCAATTTAATTAAAATAATTAACCAATTATCAGATAAGGAAATAAATATTTTATTAATTGATAAATATCTTCAATTAGACCAAGAATATACTCATATATATATATATATATATATATATATATATATATATATCATAAAATCAGATTTATATTGATCTAATATGATAAAGGCAAGTATCTCAAAGATAAACAGCAAGAAATCCCGACATTTGCTCTTTCTGACGCTTGGACTCGCCGAGTACCCCAATGGAGTCGCTGAGTTGAGCCTACTCGCTGAGTCTACTATGGGACTCGCCGAGTCCATCAGACAGAAACACAAAAATCAAATTTTGAAGGCATCAAACAAGCAACCAATGCATCAATTCAATAGAAACCAATCTAGGCTCTGATACCACTGATGGGTTTTTTGGCCATATAAACATTCCTATGTGCACATGCAAACCCTAATGCTTGGATCTAGGTTTCTCTAATTAAACATGCATTCAATCCAAGACTTCTAATGGCTAATTGACTATAATAACATTATGAAATCAAAATTAGAAGTTTACCTTGAATCACTTGCTTGATCTTCTTGTCCTTGGAGCTTTAGAGTCACAATTGTCACTCCTCTAATGGCTTACAAACACCAAATAGCAAGAGGATGATTTGAGAGAAATGAGAGGGAAGAGAAATTGGCTAGGGTTTCTTTCTAAAGCACAAGTTTCGATTTCCTTAACCCTTGGGGTCCTTTTATACTTGTAAGGCTCCTAGGGTTTCACCCTTAAACCCTAATTGGATAACTTAGGCCCTAAGCAATCCTAATCCCTTTCATGATAAGCCTTGGACGATTTTAAGGCCTATCCAAAGTCCTTAAAACCGGCCACCCTTTATCCATAAGGGATTCATAGCCCAAAGTATAACTATCACACAATTGACAGTTTATGCCTCTTTATTCAATTAATCTCTTTAAGTCACCAAATTAATTCTTAATTAATTTATGACTTATATTAATCAAATAATAATATTATTACTCTCTATATTATTCCCATAATATATTAATAATATTTATTCTCTCATAATAAATCATCCTGTCAAGTTGCTATAGTGAAGGCAATCCAAAAGGACCATGTACAACCGGGTCAAATACTTGCCTAATATAGTTGCAGCCTTAGACACTATTCCAACACTTTTGAGCCATGCAAAGGCATCAAGTTAATGACTTTATGGATTAAGACGTTCTCCAAGGCTTGGATCTGGAGTTTGGACATTTAGTCTTAAGCATTAAAGACTTAATGGATGAATAATTCTGAAGGAAACATACACCAGGCGTTCGAGTGTGTAAGCTATGTGTACGCGTTTGACCCCCCTCCATCGGTGAATCCACCTAGTACCCCGAGCGTACTAGGGGAACACTTTTTGTTTGCGGCCAGGTGGACTTTTGGCTTTTGGGCTTTAGGGTGTTGGGCGACAAGTCTTTCTGACTTTGGGCCATTGTTAGGCTTTGGGCCTTCTTGAATTTGGTTTCATTTTGGGCTTTAGGTATCCTTTAGGAATTGGGCCATATTAGGCTTTTGGTGCCGTTGGGTTGGGCCTCGGATATTGGGCCAAGTGAGAAAAGTGTCAAATGGTCTTTTACCCTGGGTGTTGGACAAAGGAACTAGATTCCCGGTTATGGTATGTGGCCCAATTATTAATTGGGGTTTTATTGGATTAGTTAGCGTAGGGATTTTCCGATTCAGCAGCCCGATCATTTGTTTGACTGACAGCAGACTGATGTCAGTTTGCTCACAATACTGTAGGACATTAGGATATGTTATGTCCTTGTAGTCTTTGTGACTCCTACTGTATGTGTTATGCCTCAATGTCTGTTTGCTATATGCCTGTTTTGTCCTAAACTTTGTCTTTTTATTGTAGGTTGGAAATGATAGATTCACATGGATGGGAACGTATATACCGTGAAATATAGGTGAAAAAGTTTTCGCTCTAATTCATAAAAATGATTATGATGAAATACTTTTGCTAGTAGATTTTAAAAGATCTGTTAAATATAAATATAGATATTGGTTGTGTTAATTACATTCTTAAATTCACAATGTGATTACAGTATTCCTCTTCATATTTCGAATTTTGAGGAATGAAAAGGAATTATTTGAACTTTCAAGACATATAAGGATTTAAATACACATATATACTATCCAATTAAGGTGTATAAGCTTAAAAAGTCTAGCTGGAGACTTATTGAAGCATTGCGTAACATAAATTTATACTTTAGTAAGAAAGTCAAGAGTATTGATTTCTAGAAGTCTAATTGATTTCTTGGGTACATGTCAAAGCTAGTGGGAGCATAATTGTTATCCTAGTGGAAGCATAATTGTTATGCTACTATTGCATGTTGACAATACTGATTTTAGGGAACAAAATTTTCAATTTGAAAATTGCAAAAGTTTGGGAATTGTTTTGCTATAATTGACTTAAGAGAGAGAGCACTCATACTTCTTTTCGAATATAAAGGTTTAGATTGTATAGTTTAATAGAACTTAGTCATAGACATATATGAATATCATGTTGAAATGGTTCAACATAGAAAATTCCATATATGGAAATAGCAAGAGATTAAACATATATCAAATCCTTATATAAGATATAATGAGTTAATTCCCATATGCTTCAGATATAGGGTTGATTATATATGTTACAATATTCACTTATTCTAATTTTTCAAATGCTCAGATCATTGTGAGAGAAAATAACTAGAATTTTGAGTGACTAAAGTTATTAAACATTTTATTGTTATACCAAAAGACTGGATACTTGCGGACAATTAGAAGTATGATATTAATTTGGATGAACCAAATTATGGATTGAGATAGTTCTTAATCAGAATTAATGGTTATATGGAAATATGGAAATGTTTCCATAATGGGAGATATTTGAAAAGTCTACATGTAAGTTGGAAACTTTAATGCAAGAGAAGTGTTTAAGGAGTTCCTTTTTGGAAATAGGAAGATATTACGATGGATTTCATCACTATGTTACCACAGACGGCGCGCATAGTGGATTTGATATGGATCATCGTGGATCGATTGACAAAGAGCACGCATTTCATTCCGATCCCGGAGAGTATTTCGGTGGAGAAGCTGGCTGATGTCTACATTCGGGAGGTGGTAGTGCGACATGAGGTCCCAATTTCTATGGTCTCTGATAGGGATGTTCAGTTTACTTCCAGGTTCTTGAAGAGATTCCATGAGGAGTTGGGTAAACGTCTGCATTTGAGCACGACTTTTCACCCACAGACTGATGGATAGAGTAAGTGGACTATCAAGAAGTAAAATCTTGTTTTGAGGTACTTTAACTTTTGACCCTTATATTTAGATTTATTACATTTTGGTCCTTAAAATGTAAGATTTGTGGTTAGGGGGGAGGGGCTAATATTACCGGTTTTTGAATTATGGAGCGGAGCCACGTACGCTAGGCGTACGTTTGCGTACACTAGGCATACATTTGCATATGCTGGGCGTACGGGGTGAAGTCCCAAACCTTAATATTTAGGTTTGGACCCTATTTATTCTTCATTAACTCTCAAACCTGGTTCCTTTCATCAGCCTCCATCCTCTCAAAACGTTTTTGCAAACCCTAATCTACCTTATGAGCATTTTTGAGCTTGTGTGTGTGTGTTTTGTGCCTTTGAAGAAGAAAGAAGGAAGTAGAGACCATATTGGAGGAGTGAAGCACCTTATATCCATAATCACATCATCATTTGACATCACTTGGAGGTATAAAGTTCTGAACTTGGTGAAGTTATACTTAGATCTTGTTTTGGGCTTTATTTTATGTCCTTTTAGTCCCATAAGTTTGGTATTATGAGTGGGGGTTTTACTCTAATCCATTTGAGTTGTCCTTTCACAGATTTTGGAGCATCTTGAGTCACAATTTTTTTTCTTGGACACTAGTTTCATCTAATGCATGGCCTAAGTTGTCTAAATGGATTAAGAGGTTAGGATCTTTGGTGTTGGGCACTTAATGGCCATGCAAGACCATAAAGTTGGAAAATTTATGGTCAAGGACATAATTTTGGAATTGGATCTGAAAAATGGATTTAAGTGCTTAAGGATTAAGCTCTTAATGAGTTGTGTTGGCAGCCAATTGCGTATGTTGGGCGTACAAGGCGTACGTTGCGCGTATGTGGTCAACACGCCTACGCCTCATCAACCAACGTGTATGCTGGGCGTACTCAGCTGGGTTGACTCAGTTGACTTTTTGGAATTTTGACTTTTACCTGATTTTGACCAAGTTTGACCTGGGGTATTTTGGACTGTGTTTGAGAATTTTTCATTTGGATGGATAGGTGACAGTTAGAGCTGAGATGAAGAGTCAAGACCTCATAAGCTATTGCTCAGATTGAGAGGTGAGTCTTCCTAACTGTACTTACGGGTAGAAGGCACCAAGGCTAGCCCATTGGATTGATATCCTATTATACATTAATTTATGATATGTTAAGTATGGGATAGGCCTGTATGATTATATGATAGTTGCTGATATGCATAGACCGGTAGATCTGTAGGACTACCTGTGATTTCAGTTTACATGATTATCTGTCTGTTGATTTTATTTGTTATCTGTTATATGTCGGCATATTGTGTTGGGTTGAGACTTTACTGCTTTATGCGTGAGTCAACAAACTGTGGGTATTCCAGTCCGATGATTGAGTGGAGCCGAGGGTATTCAAGTTCGATGACTGAGTGGGCTTGTTGTATATTGGTATTCTAGTCTGATGACTGAGTGGACCTGTTGTATATTGGCATTCCAGTCCGATGAATGATTGGGCCAGGGGTAATTCAGACCGATGGATGTAGACCTGTGGGTATTGCAGTCCGATGACTGATTGGACCTAGCATGTTTGTTTTTATATGATATGTTTATTGTGTGGTGATACTTTGGGGGAAACTCACTAAGCATTGGCTTACAATTTTTGGTTCTGGTTTCAGGTACTTCAGAGGACCGTGGCAATGCAAAGGCGTGGCTATACAATCCTGATTTTTATACTGTTGATCTTGGGAGACTATGTCCTAAATAATATTTTGGAAACAATGGTTTTGTAAACACTTTTATTAGTAAATGGTTGATTTGAAAAAGTTTAAATTGATTCTAATTTTTGAGATGTTACACCAAATCTTGGAAGATATGTTGAGGGCATGTGTTCTGGAGTCTGGCAGTAGTTTGGATACATATATTCCTTTGGCGGAATTTTCGTATAACAATAGTTATCACATCAACATTGATCGACATCCTTTTGAGATGCTCTACGGGAGGAACTGTAGGACCCCGATATGTTGGGGCTAGGTCGGTCAGTGGGACATAGGGAGTACCGAGGTGGTACTTAAGATGACATAATTGATTCAGCAGGCCCGCGATGGACTTCAGACAACACAGAGTCGGCGGAAGAGCTACACAGACAGATGCCTGCCAGACTTGGAATTTCAGGTTGGAGATATGGTACTCCTGAAGGTGTCACCTTGGAAAGGTGTCATTTGATTCAGGAAGCGGGGCAAGTTGGGCCCCATGTATATAGGTCCTTTTCAAGGTTTTAGCCTTGGTGGGCAGGGTGGCGTATTGTTTGGATCTGTCAGAGGAGCTCAGTCATGTCTCTCAGCTGCAAAAGGGTCTGGTTGATGATTCCGTAGTGGTTCCATTGGAGGACATTTTGGTGGATGGTCACCTGAATTATATAGAGAGACCAGTGGTGATCCTTGACAGGAGGACAAAGACTCTACGAAACAAGGTGGTGGATCTAGTGAAGGTGCAGTGGCATCACTGAAAGGGTTCTAAATGGATATGGGAACATAAGGACGAGATGATGGAGCATTAACCAGAGTTATTTGCAGCAGCAAATTTCGAGGAAAAAAGTCTAATTCAAGTGGGAAAGAATTATAACACCCGATTCAAGGTAATTTTCATTATTGACTCTTTGTGTGTACATAATTTGCAGTTTGGTCCCAAGGGATGTAAAATGTAACTTTGAGGAAAGTGTGCATACGCTGGGTGTACGTCGTCCATGGACAAACCCTATTTTTTAAGGTTTGGACCCTAGTTAAGCATCATTATTACCCATGATCCCCCATTTCTCAGCCTCCATTACCCTTTGAGGCTCATTTCGAAACCCTAACCTCTCTAGAGAAGATTTGACCCTCTTTTTGTGTGTTTTAGTGTGTGTTGGTGAGCCTTGAGGAAGAAGAGTCTTGAAGAAGGAGCTTTTACCAAGGGAGAGCTTGTAGATCCAGACTCCACTCATCATTTCCAGCTTCATTGAGGTATAAAGCTTGGAACTTGCTCATTGTATGCTTAGATCTATTCATTATGGATTTTTGGTCACTTTTGTTCCCATGAATGAGATCTAGTGGGAATTCTTCCACTCCAGAAGTTAGGAGTTGATTCTCTTGATGTTTCTGAGGTCCCTAGTCCATAAAGTTAACATCTTGATGGTTGAGGATAAACCATGCATATGTTTATGTCTATTTGGTGAAAGTAGGATGCTAAACCTAGGGATTGGGTCCTTTTGAGCCATGTAAAGGCATAAAGTTAATGACTTTATGGATTAATACGTTCCCCAGGGCTTGGATTTGGAGTTTGGACGTTTAGTCTTAAGCATTAAGGACTTAATGAATGAATAGTGTTGAAGGCAGCATACACCAGGCGTTTGAGTGTGTACGATGCGCGTACACATTGGACCCACCAACTCGGTGAATCCACCTAGTACATCGGGCATACTAGGGGAACACTTAGCGTTCCCGGACATGTGGACTTTTGGATTTTAGGCCTTTGGGCTTTAGGGTGTTGGGCCTTTGTTAGGCCACAAGTCTTTCTGACTTTGGGACATTGTTAGACTTTAGGCCTTCTTGGATTTGGGCCCATATTAGGCTTTGGGTATCCTTTAGGAATTGGGCCATATTGGGCTTTTAATACCATTGGGTTGGACCTCGGATATTGGGCCAAGTGAGGAAAGAGTAAAATGCTCTTTTATCCTGGGTGTTGGATAAATGAACTAGATTCCCGATTATAGTTTATGGCCCAATTATTAATTGGGGTTTTATTTGATTGATTAGCACGGGGATTTTCCGGTTCAACAACCTGATCATTTGCTTGACTGACAACACACTGAGGTGAGTTTTCTCACTATATTGTAGGACACTAGGATGTGTTATGTGCTTGTAGTCTTTATGAATCCTACTGTGTGTGTTATGCCTGTGTGCCTATTTGTTATATGTATGTGGGGTGAAATAGACCCGATAAAGTCTTATGCTGACATATGAGTTGAAATAGACTCGGGGTAAAATAGAACCGACACAACCTACAGCTGGCATATATGTATGATATGCGGTACTTTGGGGACCTTACTAAGCTTCGTGCTTACGGTTTTCAGTTTTTGTTTCAGGTAGTTTCGCATAGAAGGGGAAGAGTTCGGGATGAGCACATCGCATTCACCATGACTTTTCACTTATTTGTCTCTGATATGTTTTAGATGATTATGAATACATTATGATTTCCCTTTGGTTTTGATAAACACTTTTGGTTGATGTTTTATTTAATATGAAAACAAAAATTTTTGGTTTATGAATTTTGGGACGTTAGAAGTGTGTCCCAAGTTTTATTATTATGTTGTTTTTACTAAAAAAATGCCAAATCATATAGAGAGTGAAGCCACATCAACTTTAAATGCTTATGTTGCTTATGTAACCTAGTAGATTAGGTCGTAGTGACCAAAAAAACAGGTCGACATCAACTTCGTTCCTTTAAAGGGCAATAAAATAACTTTAAGGACTGAAATGGTAAAATTGAAATACATAGTAGGGTCGTTGTGTTATTTTACATTTATTAATAGTGTATTTTATTAGATTCACACAAAATGTCATACAAACCGGAATCGATCAAAAGAAAAAAAATCAAATAATTAGAATAAATATTAAAGATTTCTGAAATGATAAGATGACTCGAATAGAAAAAAAATTATATTAAAGCACCAAATGGTATTATGAAAAAGCTAGCTAGATCAAGTTACGGAGAATCCAGATTTTAGGTGAGTTTTTTAGGATGAATTCTTTATTTATTTTCTATTTTAATTCTTATCATTATCCAACAATTTTAATTCTTATCATTATCCAATAATGTTTGTGATTTTGGAACATGTAAAATCTAAGTCTAAATTGATTAAATCTGAAAATTGCTTTATAGAAAGATGATATGCCGTTTGTCAAAAAAGTTTTAAATCAATATTTAAGCTTAGTTGAAAATGAGAAAAAAATCAAAAGTATTAACATATGTTAATTGGGAGCTAAGATCATGGCTTAAATCATGGGATGCAATTGTAATCTTGATCTATTAAAACGTAACTTAAAAATTTTAAAAGAGAATTAATAGAGTAAAAGATAATAAGAAAATACATAAATAACAAATTGTATTTTATATACTACACCAATTTTAAAAATATAAAGTAGTAGAAAAATGAAAACCAACGACAACTCATGGTATCCAATGGAAAAAATTCTAATTTTTTTTAAAGTTTTTTAAAAATTACTGTAAATTGAAATAAAACTTTAATAATATATAATATTAATATTATTTTAAATCACAATGTAATATTTTATGTGTAAAGTAATTAAAGGAAAATATGAGAGGCTGCCACATGTCATCTTAAAAAATAAAGCTCAAAAATTAAATATAAACTTTAAAAAATGACATGTGATGCATACAAATTTTTGATCTCGATAAAGCATTCGATTCAATACAGTGGGGGATATCTAGACTCAATTATGGTACAAATGGGCTTTGGAGTTAAATGGCGATCATGGATATCCGGCTGTCTCATCACCTCACCACCGCACTGGCCTTTGTTCTTGTCAACGGCTCACCTATGGATGAATTTGTAATGTCTAAATGAGTCCCGCAGGGAAAGGGAAAATGACTTATAAACCCAACGAAGTTTTTAAACTGTTTAAAAAACCCAATTATGTTTTGTCTGTTCAAGAAAACCCAACGAACTAACATTTTGTCTAAAAAACCCCAACTAACTTACACTTTGTTCACTTCTCATTTAGGGTCAACCAGCTAATAAAAGTCAACGAATGACATGACTTATGACGTATAATTAAATATCGGAAAATGACTTGTAAGACCAACGAAGTTTCAAATCCGTTCAAAAAACCACAATCATGTTTTGTTTGTTGAAAAAAATCCAACGAACTTACGCTTTTTTTCAATTCTCATTAGAGGCAACCAAATTCATTATGTATACAACTAGTTGGCAAATGACATGACATTATATTTAATAACATGAAATAAATAGATTAGAAATACGCTTTATATATCGATTTAGGGTTTCGAGAAGAGAAAAACAAACGGTGTCTGTGTTCGAACTCTTGTAATAGCTACTTCTTATTCTTCCTCTCAATCGTTGATGTCCAACTCAATATCTACAAAGAAGATATTTGATGATGAAAACCCTTATGGATGTGGACGCTCTTCTTGGATTTGGACATCTAGAACGGAGGATCATCCAGAAATTTTTTTTAGGGCTAAATCGATATATAAAGGGCAATTCTAATCTCTTTATTCCATGTATTTAAATATAATGTCATGTCATTTGCCAACTAGTTGTATACCAAATGAATCTGGTTGCCTCTAATGAGAATTGAACAAAAGCATAAGTTCGTTGGGTTTTTTTCAACCAACAAAACATGATTGAGGTTTTGTGAACAGTTTTGAAACTTCGTTGGTCTTACAAGTCATTTTCTGATATTTAATTACACGTCATAAGCCATGTCATTCGTTGACTTTCATTATCCGGTTGACCATAAATGAGAAGTGTAAGTTAGTTGGGTTTTTTAGACAAAATCTTATGTTCGTTGGATTTTCTTGAACAGACAAAACATAATTGAGGTTTTTTGAACGGTTTGAAAACTTCGTTGGGCTTATAATTCATTTTCCCCGCAGAGAAATCCTATCTCCCCGTTCCTGTTTATTATTGCAATGGAGGGACTCAACATTGCCCTTAAAGAAGCGTTCCAAAAATCAATAATACAAGGTATTTCATTCCCCATAAGTGTGGTCTATTTGTCACACCTTTTTTATGCAGACGATGCGGTTTTTACTGGAGAATGATCGAGAGCCAACTTCAAAAACTTGTCGAGAATTTTAAAGTGCTTTCATGCGGTGTCCGGCTTAAAGGTGAACACTTCCAAAAGTCCAAATTATACTGTATTGATGTCTCTGATCGTGACTTGGCTGCTAGTGCAAGGGTTATTCTGGTGGGGGCCAACATGGGC